>NW_015638975.1:2996360-3044704 GCF_001515625.1 Sinocyclocheilus rhinocerous | reverse complement strand
GTAGATATGTGGGGTGTGTTAGAACGAGCCGTTTTAGGGGGGCGTTTCAGAGTCTTAACTTTGATAAAGAATATCTCTTTGGTTTTGAGACTTTAGTCTTTGCAACTTCAGGGATCGTATCTATGCACAATCAGCTTGTAACACTCCAAAGAGAAAGGAAAACTTGAAATCGCATCATATGACCCCTTTAATGGTGTATGTGTGTGTGTGTGTGTTTGTACACAGGTGTACATCTATCCTCTTCAGCGATTTGTGGATGAAGTAGGAGTGCCTATCAGCAGCACTGGCCTGTCTCGAGAATACAATGACCTGCTGAGCGCCATCTCGGACAGTGATTTTTACACTGATGATGTGAGCAGAGCATGTCTGTTCATACCCTCCATTGATGTGTTGAATCAGAACTCTCTGCGGATTCGTGAAACCGCTCAGGCACTGGCCATGCTGCCCAGGTAGCTATATATCTTTCAGTATTTGCAAATTATCTTTGCCTACCTCGGCTTTACTGGTTCCTTTATTATTTTTTTGTTACACTGGCAGCTCTCCACTTTCTCTTTTACAGTGTCCCTTCTGGCACTCTTCTAAGCTGTTATATAACTCATATTTTAGCTTTAGAAACATATGCTCTGTATTTCTGAAGTCATAACTCACTGTTGCAAGCTACATAAATTTATTGATACGATTTTAGGTGGGACAAAGGCATGAACCACCTGCTGTTCAATATGCTTCCTGGAGGACCCCCTGATTACAATACAGCTCTGGATGTGCCCAGAGACAGGTGAGAGTAGAAATTAACAGGCACATTGCTAAATTGCTAAATATGTCAGGAAGTCTGAATGTTCAAATCATTTTGAAATTATGTACACTTCCATTCAAAAGTTTGGTGTTAGTAAGATTTTAAAATTAGATGTATTAAACTAATCAGAAGTGAAACTGAAGAGGTTTACCTGTTTAAAATAAATTCAGTTCTTTTGAACTTTCAATTCATCAAAGAAGCATAAAAACATATCATGGTTTCAACAAAAATATTAAGCAGTACAAGTGTTTTCAACGTTGATAATAGTAAGAAATGCTTATAGAACACTAAGTCAGCATATTGTAATGATTTCATAAAGGTGGGGTAAGTGATTTCTGGTAGCCAATGTTGATATTTCAAATCACCAAAACAAACATGCCCCTACCCCAAAAGGGTCTCGCCCCTATTTTGACAGCTCCGCCCCACACATATGTACGCAACCCAGGCAACGATTAGTTCTGTGAAACAAAGCAAAACCAATGTTACACCGTGTCTACACCGGACGCGAGCAGCGTGGCACGTCAAAATACTATAGAACTATAGATTATAATCCGTGATGCTGTCTACACTGGATGCGGTGTGACACGACAAATTTGTAAACAGAAAACTGCTGCTGCGTTCTATTTATGACATATTGACACAAATTTCTAATGATTTTCAGCGGTCACTTTATCGTGTCCAGAGTAGACAGACTTTAGCTGTTGTGGCACTGCGCGACAACTGTCGTGTCTGGTGTAGACACGGTGTTACTCACCTATCAAGAAGAAACAAAGCAACCTCGGCGTCCGATCGCAGGCCTTCCGCTCCTTGAGTTCTCTCCAGTGCTGGAAAGCTGATCCGATATTTACACGGGTCCTACTTCTTGCCTTATCGTAATCCTCTTTTGTTTTTTATCCGCAATCTCTATCTTTCTTTCGTCGCTCGGCTCGGCTGATGTCCATCCTCCTGTGCACTGAGCGCTCTCTCCTCCACATCATGAGTAGACACGCCCCTTAGTGTTGATTGGCTACAAGTTTGTTTTGGTACTCAGCCCGACTCAGCTTTCTAAAGCGTTTAAAAAAAAATACTTACCCCACCTTTAAGGATCATGTGAAACTGAAAATAATGAAATAATGGCTGCTGAAAATTCAGCTTTGCCATCACAGCAATTGTAAACATACCTGGCAATAAAGCTCATTCTGATTCTGATTCTGATTCTGATTCTGAAATAGCATTTTAAAGTATATATTAAAATTTAAAATAGTTACTTGGAATGTTAATATTTCACAGTATTACAGGTTTACTGTATGTTTGATTTCATAAGGACCTTCTTTCAAAAACAATAAGACCCTGAACTAATCCCTGAACTTTTGAGCGGTAATGTATTGATAGAATGATTTTCTGAGAATGATTTTCTCAGATAATCTCTTTACCCTTGATATCTCACCTTTTATTTGCGTATTGTGTGGACAATATTCAGATCCTCATATTTTTTGGATAACTGTATCTTATTCTGGAATTCTGGCTTCAGAGTAAACTAGGAAAGATTTGATTTTTCACATTGTATGTATTTCAGTATGTATTATTTTATTAATTTTGTGTGAGTCCTTTCACAGACATCTTAGTGACCTATAGCTGTCAGTTTGCTCTGTATTTGCTGTTTCAGAAGTGAGTGGTGTTGAATTATTTTTATTTTTTTATTAAAATTTAGCCTTGAAAACACTAAACATGAACACTCCCAACAACACCCACATTTTATTGCATAATTGGCATCCATTCTTGTTCAGATTAATCTTAGTTAAGTTGCAGTCTTTGACATAAATGAAAGACATACTGTTGTTTTATACAGTTCCCTCAAAGTTTAAAGAACAAAGTGCCCTTGAAAAACATTTCCCTACGGTAAAAATTGTCACTGCATACAATGGTTCATTTCTAATGGAGATTGGATGTAATGTTCACCAGTTGAGGGCAGTGTGTCTCTATGTTTGACCTTGTGCAGCAGCAATGTCACCTGAGAGTCAATAAATGCGCTCATATCCTTTCTTAAATTTTATGGTCTCAGGATAGTTGTATTTACGTAAGTTTGCAACATGGCACTATTTTACCTCTGTAGGTAATTGCGATTGAATTGACACTTCATGGTTGTCCACAATGACATTGAACCACAGTGCTGACAGACTGATGCCAGACTCTTCAAGAAGTCCAAGCTGGATTTAAAGGGGTCATATGATGCTTTTTTAAAGATCATTATTTTGTGTATTTGGTGTAACAGAATATGTTGACATGCTTTAATGTTCAAAAAACACATTATTTTTCAAATACTGTACATTATTGTGCACATTTGGGCCGCATTGTGCTAATATTTCCACATAGTGAGGTAGATATGTGGGGGCGTGTTAGAACGAGCCGTTTTAGGGGGGCGTGGCAGAGTCTTAACTTTGATAAAGAATGTCTCTTTGGTTTTGAGACTTTAGTCTTTGCAACTTCAGGGATCTTATCTATGCACAATCAGCTTGTAACACTCCAAAGAGAAAGGAAAACTTAAAATCGCATCATATGACCCCTTTAAGAATCTTCTTGGTGTTTCAACACCCTTGTATTGAGATAAACTGGAATGCTTGCAAAATGTATAATTAAAATAGACCAACAAATCTATTCATACATATCAGTGTCCCAGAACTGTCCTATTCAGATGTCTTGTTTTTTCTTTTCAATTAAATGTATTAAATGTGCATTTGTATCATCATCCTAGTGTGTTCCTTAGACCCAGAGATCAAAGATGCACTGAGAGTGATCATGAAAGAGAATAGCACACTACCGCCTAGAGCAGGCAGACAAACATAATCTCTTGGTATTTACTGCAACATGGGCCATGTTTCTCAGCCTATTACTTGGCCGATCTTTTGCTTTGGATGGAAAAGGTGAGTTTTATGTACTAGAAAGCCCTGAAATGATGAACACATATCTGGAGCTGTAGGGAATTTCCTGGGCTCATCCAGCTGTGCTCCATTTGGCGTACAGCCTCATCAGAACCAGCTGCCCATATGTGCATATGTGTGGGGTGAGATAAAAAGACAGTGTATGTTGCGTGGCCATATTTGCAGCTCTCCCTATACTCACTCCATTCCCTCAAACCGAGCACCGTTTGAAGTTTTATTGACTCGTTGTAGAACGAGGACGCGAAGGCAACTCTGTTAAATGCTTCGGAGTGGCATGTTCGCACATTTGTCATGTAAAACCAGATTAAGGATGTGTTTTATCTTCAGTGCCTTTTGCTGACTCTCGCGGCGACAGAGTTGTCATCTTTGTTGCGTTTGTTTCACAGAGCCCTGCTGGCTGGGGGAGGCTTCTCCACATGGACGTACAGGCAGGGTTATGATGTCAGTATCCCCGTGTATAGCCCGTTATCTGCTGAGGTGGACCTTCCTGAAAGGCAACCAGGGTGAGATCCTGCTTTTTGACATTGATTAACCAGTTTCTATTTAATGACGAAAAATGACATCACATAATACTTGTTTATTTCAGGCCCCGACGCTACTTCATTCTGTCATCTCAGACGGCCATCCATCGGGAATACCGTGTGGAACTGGAGAGGCTGAAGGAGGAGAATGGGGAGGCCCTGCTCCTCCTAGACAAATGCAGTAATCTCTCTCAGGGTTTGGCATCGGTCAGAAAGCGCTGCTATAAAGGACAGGTCTACGACTACCCACAAATTTTACAGGTTGGTTTCTCTGCACGTCCATTCATATTAAACAACATTGACACATAGTAAATATGCTAGAACATATTTTAAATGTTGCAAATATTAGAATCACTTAGCGACTAAATTCATAAAAAACGTTCATAATCGAATGCGATTCATCTGTGATTATGAACGCGATATTTCCTAGTTGTCAGTGAACTACGGCTCTGTGTAGTGAATGCCGCTCAGTCTGAAAGCAGGTGATGGAGATTTACTACTAATCACGGGACCGGCTTTACTGACGAGATGCGCATGACAATTGCATGCGATTAATTGCATCGATGTGTAAAGACACGAAACGATCGGTCTGTGCAAGAAACTGAACAGTGTTTATATCGTTTTTTTTACCTCTGATTCACCTCAATGTCAAAACTGTCCTGAGCACGTTCGCGTCGTCTTCTTCAGCTGGCGGCGGCGTGTGACGCGTCTTCTTCTTCTTCTTGCTTTACGGCAGATCGCAGACTTATAAGTAGGGCTGTGCAATTAATCGCATGCGATTGTCATGCGCATCTAGTCAGTAAAGCCGGTTCCGTGATTAGTAGTAAATCGCCATCACCTGCTTTCAGATGGAGCGGCATTTAATACACAGAGCCGTAGTTCACTGACAAGCTAGGCAATATCGCGTTCATAATCGAATGCGATTCATCTGTGATTATGAACGCGATATTTCCTAGTTGTCAGTGAACTACGGCTCTGTGTAGTGAATGCCGCTCAGTCTGAAAGCAGGTGATGGAGATTTACTACTAATCACGGGACCGGCTTTACTGACGAGATGCGCATGACAATTGCATGCGATTAATTGCACAGCCCTACTTATAAGTGCATTACCGCCACTTATCTCTGAAATGGACCATTGACACTCTATCTACAATCTCAATTAGGAGTGTCAATGAACTATCCCTTTAAATATTACGTAAAATAATTTTGGATATGATGTTTATTTTTTATATAATTTTTAATGTTGTTTATGTTTCATGTTGTTCAAGTTTTTAATGAAATTAATTGCATGATGTATAATTATATAAATATATTTATATTATTATTTATATAATATCACATTTTGGGGCATATAACTGCATTCTTGTAGGCTACATTAAGGCTACACTAAGCAACTGCATGCAATGTAACATAACGTACTGATCTGGCGTTTGTGTTAAATGCATTTTAACATATTATTTTTTCCATAATTAATCAAACCAAATTAACTCCAACACGTCAGCCCTAAATTTTTTCCTTATAATATTTATTTTTGTTTAATTGCTTACATTATTAACTAACACTAGATTAAAATTTTTATTATAGACAAAACATTAGTTAGTTAAATTTATAAATGATACATCATTGTGTAAAGGCATCCTGGCTTTGAGAGCTTGGCCCAAACAGTCCTAGAGACTTTAAATATTCAACCCATTCTGAAGCATTCTTTACAACGGCAACACATTTCTTCATCTGCGTATGCAAAAAAAACAAAACACGCTGTTCCTGTCCACCATGCTCATCTCCCCGTCCAGCCCTGTCTAGACAGGAAGTATGCTTATCAGCTGGGCTGGGTGCTGCAGCACATCTGGGAGACGTTCCACAGTGAGGAGGAGCAGAGGCCAAATCCCTGTGAGAGCCATCACCCCCTTTTAAACACAAAACCCCTCTAGACTTCTAGATTCTAGCACCTTTCATTGCAACCCCTTCATTTACACCACACACCTAGATCACACTGCTGTCTGTTACAGCATAACTGGAGAGGTCTAGGAGTGTATCGTTATTATAGATGACAAATGTGTCTCTTGTGTGTTCTGTAGGAGTCATCATTCTGTGTAGTTCTGCGAGGGGCCCGGCTCGGCCAGGCCACACTTAGTGATGTGCTGCAGGCAGGATGTGTCCCTGTCATCATGGCTGACTCTTACATTCTGCCTTTTTCTGAAGTGCTGGACTGGAAAAGGTAAAGATCAAAAATCTGTTTTTGTCGGTCACCAGTGTTCATGAATAAAGTTAATATGGTACCTGACCTACTGATCACCTTATGAATATCTAATTAAGAGAAGTCATATTGAACACTTATTATAACTTCCGAAAGTCATGAGGTAACACTGAATAATAAGCAAATCAATAGTTTATGTACATTTAGATATAAAAATGACCTCATTAAATCAAAAGCTGAATGTTCAGCAGCCATTACTTCATTCTTCAGTGTCACATGACCCTGGACCACAAAACCAGTCTTAAGTGTCAATTTTTCAAAATGGAGATTTATACATCATCTGAAAGCTGAATACATAAGCTTTCCATTGATGTATAGTTTGTTATGATAGGACAATATTTGGTTGAGATACAACTATCTGAACATCTGGAATCTGAGGGTGCAAAAGAATCTAAATATTGAGAAAATCGCCTTTAAAGTTGTCCAAATGAAGTCCTTAGCAATGCATATTACTAATCAAAAATTAAGTTTTGATATATTTACGATAGGAAATTTACAAAATATCTTCATGGAACATGATCTTTACTTAATATCCTAATGATTTTTGGCATAAAAGAAAAATCTATAATTTTGACCCATACAATGTATTTTTGGCTATTGCTACAAATATACCCCAGCGACTTAAGACTGGTTTTGTGGTCCAGGGTCACATATGTTCAAGAAACATTTGTTACTATTGTCAAAGTTGCAGTATTAATTCGGTCACGTGAAAATCAAGTGCATTGAATTGTCATTTGTGTGTGTGTATTTGCAGGGCATCTGTTGTCATTCCAGAAGAGAAGTTGCCAGAGATGTACACTATTTTGAAGAGCATCCCTCACAGACAAGTGGAGGAGATGCAGAGACAGGTAAGAATGTGATTACACTTTTGTAGTGACAGTGAAAATTTGCATTCAGTGCATCAGTAGCATCTGTCCATCATGGTGGTTGATAGGTCATTTTCACTTCTTAGGTCAAGCCAAGGACTAAAAATGACTGTGAAGAAACTTTATTTTGTGCAATTCACTCCATCCTTTTCTGTGAAAGTTTGAACAGAATTACAGATACACTTGGAGCTGTTTGTGGAAAAACAACAACCAACAACCCTGAGCCCTTTGTGACAGTTAGTAAACGGTACCAAATGCTGTCGAAACTGAAGTTCACTAGCAGCAACTGAGTCACATTCAGACTAAATGCGAGCAATCCTCTCAGGTTTAATACAGGGTGAAGCCGAGGTTAAAGAAGTCACAACCTCTCTTCTTCTCCACTAACATTCTTTCTTCCTATCAATGGAGTGCTAGCTCTGCTATGAAAATAACCGTTAGACAGGTGGGTTAATGCCAAAAACAATATTCCTGCAAGTGTGTACTTTTGATTCTCTAAAGATGAAATTTCTCCTGCCATAGTAAATCATGATGAAAGCTAATTTTAAGTCTTAGTGATGTATCTTTATCCAAACAAATTGTTAACCGCACACTTTCACTTTATTTTTTCCCCTTCAGCTTTTTCAGCTGTACACTTATGTGAAAGTGCCTAAACCACATGGAATGCATGTAAAGAGATCTTTTGGTTTCACTCTGTAATAATTATGGTCAATATATTGCCATGTAGAATACTATACGTTAGCCATAACTAATAATAATTGCTTTCTGCTTCCATTGGCATTGACTTCTTGAACAGTCTCAAGTTCTTCAGCTCGATGTTGAATATTTTGTACGAGGAGAATGTTGTAGTTTAGTTCCACAGGTTTCTGGGTGGTGTTAGGACGTAGTGTACAGAAACACATCTTGTGCTGGAATTATGACATGGCATGAAGCCAGTGAGATATCAGCCCACACTTGAACACATCTTGATCCACTCCTTCCTACTAGCCTATACCACCTCCAGACAGCAGAGCGATTGTATGGCTGCCATTGTACAAAAGAACTGGTTCTTGATATATATACCTTACTTGGATTCAAAAAAAAAAAATCCTACTACTTTGTTCTTGATCTTGCCAGAAGACAACCCTCTTGAACTTTCAGTGTAGGACTGCATAAAATGCAGATGCCGCAAATAATAGGAGGCAGAAGTATTACAGACAGTTGTGAGGAATAGGTGTAGTGGATTTTCTCTGCATTTTGACCAATAGAGGGAGCAGCCAACTGCTGTACTTCATGGTGTGATCGCCAAGTCTTTCACAAAGTAGCAGTTTCTGACATTTCACCAAATAGTCTCTTGTCCTTTTACTGAATGTAATTGGCTGTGCCCTCTCCAGGGTTGAAAGAGTGTTAGCAATGCACGGATCAACCGCATATATATTGCTGATGATTTTGCGTGCATGATTTGCTCAGTACTTTTGCCTAGTGGTCATTTAGTATTGTCAACATGTAGATTGATGTTATTTGTTATATTGGCCGTTATTTAGGACAAATAAGCTGAAAAAATTTGCAGCAGGACAAGTATACTCAGATTCCCATAACAAATGACTCTTATGAGCCGGTTCATTTTAGTGAATCACAACCATGCACGACAACCAGCGTAGTCCAGTCGATTCTTCATAACAAATAACTCTTATGAACCTGTTCTTTTTAGTGAGTCAAAACAATAATGCACAAGCTGTGTTATCCAACATTTTCTAGAACTAATCAATTTTGTGAGCTGTTTCTTTTTGGTGAATCTCAACCATACATTGCGGTCAGTGCCAAGTCCAACCTATTTCTAAATGAATGATTCAAATAAGATGTTTTTATTAAAACATTTATTAATGAAGTTATCTCACATTTTGCAATGAATTACTTTAGCTTTTTTCTAAATATTTCTTCCTCAGAAGTACTAAAGGAATCATTTATGGAACCAGAATCATTAATAAATTTTGGGAACAGAATCATTCATTTTTTTATGATTTCCATCCACAGTTATTATTGCAACAGTTACGTGTTCTATAGAACGATGTCCTATAAGATAAAGGAATGATTCATGCATGTTTAAGAGTGTAACATATGAACAACCTTAAATGTGTCAGAAGAGCAGCCATCGTCGTCTTACGAGACTCCGTCTCTTCCCTCCTCATAAAAATTATTGCAAGCCTTCAAACGGGGCGGGTTCAGCGCTTGGTGGGTGCGGTTTTCTCTCTGCCTTCTCCTGGTCGGAAAGGAAACTTTCATCACGAGCTGATTTATGGGCGGCTGCGCTCCCCTTGGGATCAGAAAGTCTTTTTGAATCCTCTTCCCCTCTCCATAAAAAGAAAAGCTGTTTTGTGTAGTTGTATTTCTTTAAGGTTTAAGGGCCAGGCCCTTAGGGGCCGATGGAAAGGGGGGCGACTGCACTCTTCTAATGTGCTGAACTGAGTTCTGGGTTGAGTATATGACAACAAACACAGCAGCCAATGAAAAGATGTGCAGCAAAAGACCCGCACAAGCAAAAAAAAAAAAAAACTTGCTGCGCTAAGTTCAGTTCACTTGAGAGTAACTGGAATGGTCAGAGGATTCTCTGTGTTTAATGTTGTACAAACCTCTATTTCATCAAATGACACAATAAATACATTTTTAATTGGTGTTTTTAAAAGAAAGACCATTAGCACTCTCTGACGTTGTTCAATAATTGGCCCAGGAAAATGTTGGAACGCCATTATTCTTGTTTTTTATATTCACCCTGGTCTCATTTGACTCTTTGTAGTTAGACCTAATCTGACACTGTTTGCGGTCAGGCCAGGTAATGAGGCTGCCTCTAGCATGCTCTTGGTGGACCCTGTTAAAGAGAACAGGGTCAAACAGGACCAGGAAGGGTGGAGCTGGGTCACTTCGGCATGGCGCCTCCTAGCAGGAGATAGCACTGTTTTATGGGTAATTAACTCTTATGTGCTCCTCACCCCTCACTGCTTGAGCTTTGGGTTTGATAATGTATAGTAGTAGAAGGAAAAAAGAGTGTGTGTTCTTGTATTGACAGAATATGTATACAGATTGTTACCTTCTTATTTGGTGAATACGTTTTTTTTGTTTTTTTTGCAGTATTGGTGATTTGTAATATTTTTTTTCTTCCATTTTCTTAAACCCTCAGGGTTTAATTGTTAAAGCTTAAAGTGGAGTTGAATTTAGGTCAGCTAGGTAATTACTGGTATAGGCTGTTTTTTCTCTAATGGTATTATGAAATTATTTCTCATATTGTTGTTTCTCATATTATTCTCATATAGTCCAATTCAAATGTTTGGGTTCAGTAAACATTTTTTTTTGTCTCTTATGCTCACTAAGGCTGCATTGCTTTGATTAAGAATACAGTAAAAAAAAACAGTAATATTGCAAATATTATTCCAATTTAAAATAACTTTTTCTCATGTTTTAACATGTATTTAAGTTTAAATTATTCCTATAATGGCAAAGCTACATTTTTAGCAGCCATTACTCCAGTCTTCAGTGTCACATGATCCTTAAGAAATCATTCTGATGTTGCTGACTTTGTGCTCAAGAATCATTTCATAATATTATTCTCAATGTGGAAAACAGGATTATTTGAATAGAAAGTTCAAGAGAACAGAATTTTTTGTAAATTATTATTTTTTTGGTCAATGTAGAATTCGTTACTGTCTTTACATTTGATCACTTTATTAATCCACGCTAAATATAAATAAATAAATACTTTTTTTTTTAAAAACAATCATACTGACCCCAAACGTTTTGAACAGTACATGTATAAAAAAATATTAATTAGCATTATAGCAGCATTCAAGTAACATGGCAAAAGTGTGATTACATTGCAGCATGTCCCTGTGCTGGTGTGGAGTAAAATGACCTGACCTCTGCCCTTAAACTTTAGCTGCAGTCTCAGTGCCACTTGAGTGGAAAAGTTAAAAGACTGATAGTCTAAAGGGCTCATAACCGTCTGGAATGGTCCCTGCAATCATGTCACCAGTCTTTAATGGGCTGTTTTGCCTTTGAAAGTGTGTCGGGGTCATAAAGGCACGAGCAGGATGGTGGGAGTAAAGGGATGTGAGAGGCCTTATCTTATGCCTTTGGATTGTATCTTTCACATGGTTTTTGTGTGCTTATATATTTCTGTTTATCCGTTTGTCTGTGCTTTGCTGCTCTTACTACAAATATTTGAATGTCATGCCATTTATTGTTCCCTAGGCCCGTTGGTTTTGGGAAGCCTACTTCAGCTCCATGAAGGCTATTGGCATGACCACTCTCCAGATCATTAACGATCGCATCTACCCCTATGCAGCTCGTACCTACGAAGAGTGGAACAATCCTCCTGTAGTTGTAAGTAACTCTTTTTTGTCACAGTTTAAATTTAGGGTCCCACTTTATATTAGGTGGCCTTAACTACTATGTACTTGCATCAAAAAATACATACAATGTATTTATTGTGTTCATATTGTATTGTAAAACACTTTTGCTGCTATTGAGGTGGGATACGGGTAAGGTTTGGGACAGGTTTGGTGGTATGGGTAGGTTTAAGGGTGGGTTAAGGTGTAAAGGATCAACAGTGTAATTATAAATGTAATTACAGAAATTAAGTACAAATATAATTACATGCAGGTGTTTTTTAAATATAAGTACAATGTAGAAACATGTATACACACACTGTATGTACACAATAAGTGCATTGTACCAAATGATTAATTTAAATGTAAGTACATAGTAGTTAAGGCCGCCCTAATATAAAGTGGAACCACATTTGGTTTCTCCAAACTGCCCACATGTTATTTTTGGCTGTTTCTTAGAGAATAATCTAAATTCTCTCAGATTGACTGTGGGTGTCTGTTCACACCAAGTTGAATGAAACTAATTCACAGTGATTAATCAATTTATTTTTAACCCTCTATGATAATTAATGCCATGTCTGATGCAGATTTTTCATCTTTCATTGGTGACTTCTTTGGAATTTGAACTTGTTGTGCATGTTTTAATGGCAAAAATTTAGACATGGTGTGAATAGGCCTTTAATCAAAGTAAACTGTAAAATCACTATCAAATCTGACTTTTGGATCAAATCTGAATTTGTATCCAGTTCTTGCTGTCTTATAAGCACTGACTCTTGTGATGTGTTAAGACATTCAGTGTGTTTGCAGATAATTAGATTCATGCCTAAATGGCATGTTAGATTCAGATACAACCTATGGACAACTTAAAGTTATAGTGAGCTTGGTGCCAGTAAAACATAAAAGAAGTGGGCTTATACTTTTCAGCTCCATGTTATTTTACATGCCGTCACTAAGCAGTGGCAGCAGACAGCTTTGTAAAGACAACATTGCACATTGGTATGAGCTTCAAAATGCTCCAGCATCACATAAAGCACACTCGTCTGTCTGTAAGTCAGTCCTGATTTGAGCACAGATCCCAGCTCATACTGTGTGCTGAAAACTGACTAATCCAACATTGTTTTTCCATTTCTCTGATTTTGTACACAGTCAAAGCTTAGACCAGAAAAGGCAGAAGCGTGGAGTTCATTAGGGGTTTTGTTCGTTGTTGTTGTTGTTCTTCACCAGTTCTCAGCATCACGCTACCATTCAGATCAAATGGAGGGATCCAGGACCCCCAAGAGGCTAATAGTCCTATCTCTGTTTGACTGCTAACGTTACGGGAAATATTAAATACTTTCTGAATGTTCAGTAAAAACACACTGAGCTGAATCGGAGCAGTACATAAATTGAGTGCATTTCTTGTTCTGCTTCCCTATATCCACCGGGACATAATTGAAAGCACATTTCTCCAGCTCTGCCTTGGAGACGTCGTCAGGACAGGCAGCTTTTTGTGCTTGACTTCTGAGGGAACTCGCGTTCGGCCTCTGCTTACCAAACGAATGCTTTATGTTCCATCATACATTTATTATCTGTGAAGAATTCTTAACATCATTCGTTTTTGGAATGCCTAGTCAGATTTTTAAATGCTGAAGGTTAATAGAGCTGAAGAAAATAAGCTACTACTTCAGATGATTTGTAAACATGTGCTGTATGTGCCTTGTGTGTCCCAGTGATGTATACATTTCCCATCCTATTTCTTTCTGGAATCGGAAAGAAGGCAGGCACTGTTCATCTGTTTGAAGGATGAAACTAAAGCAACGTGACCGGTGCCTGTTCGCGACAGTTCAAATCTGCAGGAAGCCGCTGCCACTTAGAATGCAGCTCTTATTTTAGTCCAGTCTCTGTGATGTTAGCAATTGCTGCCCATCAGCTTCAATGAGAATCTGGAGGTAAATGTTCTGCGCACTGAGCCTTTGCAATTGAATAGGCGTCCATGCTTTCATCTGGGTTCCATTTTCGACTAATCCCAAAGACGTGCTAGTATGATCCCAGCTGCAAGACTCGCCAAGCCCCCTCGGCCCACATGAAACGGCCTGCAATCCCTCACCATCACTCGAGTCGCCTGTAACCTCTTCATTTCACGTGTGACAAAAGAATACTGGTGCCCAATAATAACAAGCTCTTCTTGAGTAATTGTACCCGTACACTTTCGCATCCGAGATGATAATAACAGTCTTGTCTTATGGTGTGAAATTTCTCTCCGTATGATGCGTTTCAAAGTATAAATGTATTTCAGACCTTGGAGAGTCTGGTTGGCTTTGGTTTGAGCAAATCTGCATTCACAGAATCAAGCCAAAAGTTGAGAACCCGGTCATTTATGGCTTGTTCCAAATAGCAGGTGAACACTGACTAACCGTGAGCAAATATTCTGGCGTTGACTGTTGGAATAAAAAATTTGTCTTGTTTTCCTGCTTATTTACTTTAACAAATCACAAAGTCTCGACATGCGCCGATCCGCCCATTTAGATCAGAGCATTCAGACCGAGCTTATACGAACCACACCCCAGTCGTCTTCTTTATTCATCTTACCACTTATATGTCACAGTGGTACTTTAATTATTTCCCCCTCTGCTTTTGGTGTCCATGTCAGGCACCTCAAAGAAATTTCCATTGGCATATAAAGTTTGTTTTTTATTAGCAGGATGGTTGACTGATGTTGTACGAAGGACGGCTGTGTCCATGGTGACAGACCGTGGCGGACGCTGCGAGGGAGCTGGTTAACCACGGCTCTCTATTTGCGGGCACCTTCAGCAGCTGCTGGATAAGAGGGTGTAACCTTGCTGTAGACTATCAGCGCCATAGCATCTCTGCTTGGGGGTCTCATTTTGTGTGGGCTTTTTAGTTTTTTTTTTTTATCAAACACACGCCTTGATTAAAGGAAGTGTTATTAGTACTGTTATGAGGAAAATTTAAATGAAGACCTCACACCAAAAGTGAGAATTTTACATAGACAAAATGAGAGATTTGGTGTTCGTTCTTTCTTTCTTTTTCTTTCTTTCTTTCTTTCTTTTTTTCTTTCTTTTTGAAATGAAAATGGAATTGGCTTTGGCTACAGAGTTTAGGATCTGTACACCAGATGCAAATAATCTTTCACACTAAATCTATTCAAACCAGGTCCAAAATTTTTCCTTTTGCATTGGGAGTTTTTTTTAGAAAACTCTTCAAATTATTCTTCAAAATAAAAGTGAAGCACTCTTTTTTTTTTTCTTTTTTTTTTTCCTTCCATTGGAGTTGCACCGAGCTGTCGCTTCGCTTTGTGTATCTTCTCTACTGACAAAATAGAAGAGACCATGAACGGTAAAGAAAGTCTGTGTACTCGGTCTGCGTTCAGTTCTTATCCTTCAGGCCAATAAACAGCAGTCTTCATGACCGCATCAGAGGCCCTTTAAGCACTCGCAGTATTTACTTTACAGCGTCACTTGATCTGGGCTCCATCTTTGGGAGTTTACAGGCTGTTTTAAAGCGGGCCAGGAAGATGAGCCAAGCCCCACACTGGCAGGAGACAGCCACTGACGCCGATAGCGTCTCAGCACCCCTGCTTCACCCCAGTCCTGCCAGGACTCATCTGCACCCCTGCTGCACCAGAGTTCATTGGAGTACGATCATAAAATTCCACTCTCGACAAAACGGCTTGGGATAAATAGCAACAAAAGAGATCCAAATTAGAATTGGAATTGTGCTCATTAATAGGTGTATCACTTTACATTAAAACTCGAGCTTGCTTTGATGGTGGTCTAATGGATTAACAGCCACAGTAAAACACTTTTATAAGTACTAGAATTGTGGAAGGAGCATACAGAATAAAGTAGAAATTACATTAAATAGGAATTTTAGCCAACATACAGTTCTATACCCAAGACAAAGGGTTTAGATCTAATATTTAACTATTTTACAGCTCATAGCTTGAGTATGTCCAGAAATAATTCAGAATGTTATGAAGTGAGGATTCTATGGTTCTGAGAAATATTGTGTTTGTAATAGAGATCTCTATTTTGGAGCTGTGTAGATCGAGATCATCAGTAATAGACAGAACTAATGTTGATGGTCTCTTGAGGACATTAAGCATATTTATTGGTGCTGACTAGAACTAATGGTCATAACAAATGACACTGGAATTAAGTTCTCAGTTTCTATACTTATTTTGTAGGAAGGGAAATATTAAGAGCTGTTGATGTTTTGACCAAGCTTCAGTGGATACCATATGTTTGCATTTTATTTCAAGAAGAACACCAGGAAGTTTAACATTCTAATCAAATTCAGATAAATAACCGTTAACAGGAAAAGGATGGATGGATGCCATGGAATGACAAAGAGCCTGAAGCAAGGAAGTATTTCATTTAGCTCTTAATATCTGACCACAGTGTATTGGATCTTCACGTTGTCATCTTCTGCTTTCTGCCAGATTTTACTCAGGTCAGCTAAGGAAAACATCCACATTTTGAAATTTAGACTACCGCAAGGAATGTAGCACCTATGCACACAAAGCCTTCTGTGGATTAAACTGCGATAGACATTTTAAAGGACTGTCATGATGGAGATGCTTTATTGGTTAGTTTCAAGTCCAGCTGATAGCAGTTCTCTAGGTTATAGAGAATGAGATCCTGGCTTTTTATTTTCGTCTGAAGGAGAAGGTTTAGGTGAATGTTTGGCGCAATGAAAGGTCATGGCATGCTGCTCCAGCTGTTTGTTAACTCTGCTCCAAACTTTGTTGGTTGTGCACTCGACATTCCATGCCACTTTTAATCACCTACCCACCACTGCTGGTTATTAGCATTCTCCGTAATCTTTAAATTTTATAGTCCATGCGTGTTTCCAAATAAAGCCGTGTTTTGGCTGAGGCTGCTGTTTATCATACTGCACTTCATGTCATTAAATAAGTCATGGAAAGTCTTTGCATTTGTTGTAAAGATAAGACAACAGGTACACTGAATTGAGTTTCCCACATTTATTTAAATTTATTGTTTTTTTTGTCTCAACAGAAGTGGACAAGTGTGAACAGTCCACTTTTTCTTCCTCTCATACCGCCACGTTCACCAGGGTTCACGGCTGTGGTCTTGACCTATGATCGAATCGAAAGTCTCTTTAGGGTTATCACTGAGATCTCCAAGGTGCCCAGCTTGGCCAAACTACTGGTGGTGTGGAACAACCAGAACAAGAGCCCCCCTGAAGGTTAGTGTCACATTGTAGGATTGCATTATATATCTCTACTATATGTCATTTTAAATGCTGTGTTCACTTGGTTTTTATTTTGTGTTTATGTAACTCTTGTGTTTGTCTACCGTGAAGGTAGACAAGGCAATAAAAATAAATAGCTACTACTACTACAATATCTGTACTATAATTGTTTTTGGGGTTTTTTAAGTGTGTGGGGGGTACAATGTATCGGCTGTTGGATAAATATGTATCAGTTAATATTTTATGTTTAATTGTGCATGCTCATCTCCCCTATTTTTATCTTTAGATGACCTTCATCATTATGTAACACTCATTTAAAGTTAATATTTGAAACACCAGCTTACTAACACTGTTAAATGTTGTCTTTAGATCCATGCCTAAATTCACTTTTAGCATTTGAAATGACTGCTTTTAGTTTGTATTGTATTATTTATATTTATTTTAAACAGTATGAAATATAGAAACATTCCATTTTAATATCAGCCATTTATTTGTTACTGGCCATAGCATGAAGATAATTATTGACATACGATTATTATTGACATCTGCCAGAACTTCAATAACATTGCCGTTCTCTGTCAGGATAATAAAACTTACTTAGTTTGACTAAATGTATTTTGTTTGGTTAGCAAATTGTTGAATTTGAAAAGAGATTGTGACTAAATCTACACTGTTGTTCTGACAGCTTCAGTTATTAAAGAATGAAAATGTGACACTCGTATGAAATGCAGTTGTGCGGCTTTCACAAAAGACATGAAACCCCTGATATGGAACAGATGAATGATAAGCCAGCGAGTAGCCAAGTCATGTTCCTCTTGAGGTTGGAGAATTGAAAGCATGATGTGCCTTGGTCTGTGGCCAAACCTCTCTGGTTTATCTTCAGATATGGAGTGAGAACCCAAGTGTTTGTTACTGCCCCTGGCATATAGATGCATTTGAGGAGATGGCAGAAATTTGGCTTTTCTCATTGACCATCTATGAGCTGTTAATGTCTGTGCGTCCTATTACTCCTGACTAGACGAATTAAGTGTATTTTAATTCATTGTGATATATGGCCTGTTTTCACCAGACGTCCACCCTTAAAATTTATTGTCAAACCAAAAGGATCGTTTCCATAACGGTCTCCCTTTCCTACAGCTGTGGTCAAATTTATGGCCCATTACACATGTCAAAATAAGCTGATATTAGTAGTTATTTATTGTGGCTCTGCCTCTAATGATACTGCTTAACAAGGCGATTAGGTATGCGTCTGTTTATGAAGTCCCTTGGAAAAAAAGCGGAATAGGGAATTAAATATATCCTCTCCATAGATTTGAGTAATGCCATTATGAAGGGAAATACTTTGAAGTTGACTAATGATTCATTGTTGCCTTTGATTAGAGGCGTCGGTGAAGCCAGGCTCAAGCTTTTGTGACCCATTAGAATTAATAAGGTCTGTTCACGGGTCAACCTGGAGCTCAGGCCCTGATGAGGATGGATTTCCTCCACACCCTTTTCCATCGCTGATTATGTTTGTTTATTTCCAACAGCTTTAGCTGCCCAAGTCTTGACTGTTTGTCATTTTAATGAGGTGCTGGCGACTTCTGACAATAGGACTGCGTTTAGGGAGTTTCTCAATGGGCTTAATACTTGGAGGGGAGGAGAGCTTTTATAAGGTGGTGTCACAGGGGATATAATTTGCTAAAGCTCTTTTAAAATGTTCCTACATAAAGTACAGCCCAAGTGAAATTTCAGTACAGGGCAAGGAAGTGATTACAGGCCATTAAAAAGCTTTCGCACAAGTTGTTTGACGCAGTCGAGATTCCTGCTAGTTCTTATGGTGCGTATTTATGATGTGTTAATGTCTAAGTTTGTGCATTGTGCTGCTCTGGATTATGCCAGTTAGTTTTAGTTGTTAAAATGTTATTTGTCTTTGTAGTCCATCTTGACTGCGTTTATTTCAGTTTTTGTTGAACCCTCCGTGCCAGGCTTGGATGTGGTGACAGTATCAGCTTACTTGCATGTGAAGATCTGGCTCTTCTTTCCGCCTTTGTCTGAGGCCAGGGAGGTTTTCCGGCAGTTGGGAAATACTTTTCTTTTTTCCTTTCATAGTTTGTTGTGTCATCTTGTGGAAGTACACTGTAGGCTGAATTGCGTCGACCTAACGGAGATGAGCTCATTCCAGATCTCCTGAGATTTCCAGGGTCTATAACCCCAGCTTTGGGGTAGCAGTATAATTGCTTACTCCCCCAGTCTTAGGGTCTCTGTGTTTGAGTTCCAGTAGACTTTCTCTCGTCAGTTTTATGAGGTGACACTCTGTGTGCCATCTGTCTTCTGCGTGCTCTGAACTCCTCCCAAGCTCTTACACAACTGAAAATAAAGAGCGTTGTCTCTTCTGCCCTGAGAAGAATGTAAGTGTGGTCAGATTCATATGTGCTTTTACTCAGTGATGTGTTGAGATTTATCCACCCACGCTCTCTTTTCCACAGTTGCTGCCATCTCTCATAGTTTCTCATCTTCTCTGAAACTGACAGTGTATTATTATTAGCTCACAGTTTTCTTTTTCTCCTTCTCTCGGTAACAGAGTCGCTCTGGCCCAAAGTCGCAGTACCTCTTAAAGTGTTGCGCACCAAAGAAAACAAGCTCAGCAATCGCTTCTTCCCGTTTGATGAGATCGAAACAGAAGCTGTCCTGGCCATTGATGATGACATCATCATGTTGACTGAAAATAAAGAGCGTTGTCTCTTCTGCCCTGAGAAGAATGTAAGTGTGGTCAGATTCATATGTGCTTTTACTCAGTGATGTGTTGAGATTTATCCACCCACGCTCTCTTTTCCACAGTTGCTGCCATCTCTCATAGTTTCTCATCTTCTCTGAAACTGACAGTGTATTATTATTAGCTCACAGTTTTCTTTTTCTCCTTCTCTCGGTAACAGAGTCGCTCTGGCCCAAAGTCGCAGTACCTCTTAAAGTGTTGCGCACCAAAGAAAACAAGCTCAGCAATCGCTTCTTCCCATTTGATGAGATCGAAACCGAAGCTGTCCTGGCCATTGATGATGACATCATCATGTTGACCTCAGATGAGCTGCAGTTTGGATATGAGGTAGTAAAAGCACTGATTCCCTGTTTGTGTACTACTACTTACTATAAATATATGTACTACACTGATGAAGGTTTAGTATATACGGGTAGCTTGAAGTCAGTCTGTACTTCTATATTGGGTCTTGCATCTAGTTGCAAACCAGTCCTCTTACATAGCACATACGCTGTTCAAAGGTTTGGGGCTAGTAAGGTTTTTTGGTTTTTTTTGAAAGAAGTTAATACCTTTTTTCCAGCAGGGTTGCATTAAATTGATGAAAAGTGACAGTAAAAAAAATGTATGTTACAAAAGATTTCCATTTCAAGTAAATGCTGTTCTTTGAGCTTTCTGTTCAAGGAATCCTAAAAAAAAAAATGTATCACAGTTTCCACAAATATATTAAGCAGCTGTTTTCAACATTGATAATAAATGTTTCTTATTTCAAATATCAACATTGGCTACCAGAAATCACTTACTCTGCCTTTAAAATGAGCAAATGTAGTATGATTTCTGAAGGATTAAGTGACACTGAAGACTGCAGAAATGACTGCTGAAAATTCAGCTTTAAAATCACAAAATTACATTGTAAAATATTTTAAAATAGTAAACAGTTATATGAAGTTGTATTAATATTTTGCAATGTTATTGTTTTGCTGAATATTTGATGATGTAAATTAAGCCTTTGTGAGCAAAAAAAAAATTGATGATGAAATATATACTGACCCCAAACTTTTGAAATGTAGTATACTTTCATTTTGGATGCACTAATTATATAATTCAGGAAAACTAGTTTGTGATTTCAGATTCAGCTATTACTGCATTCTGGGAGAAATTAATAAATTTTGCCCTATATGCTTAGAGCTTGTTTTTCAAGCATTTGATGTTTTCTTTGGAACCTGGTTATTTTCTTTCCTTACTTTGGTTTGTGTAGGAACAAAACAGACAGCCTGCAGGTCTGAAAATGGTAGTATACTTAGTCTGCATGTGACTTATTTATTATCGCACTGGATGAGCACCTTTTATCTTAATAGTTAAATGGATTCGATTGAAGTAGTTGCCTAAATTCACAGTATTTCCAGGGATTGTATCTGGAGCAACTAGGGATTAATTGTCTTCCCCACATGCACAATGATGATAGAGCAGAACTGTGATCCCAGTACCTCTTTGGGTCACTCCTACTTAAAGTTGAGCTTACATGCAGTGCAGGATTTTCGAACCATCCTCTATTGCCTAAATCTGTGCTCGGCATCTCAAAGCATTCCTTACGGTTGAAGTCTCTATTTTTTTTTTTTTTATAATTTAGTTTTTTCATATATGAAGGATGACAGGACAAGCAATGCTGTTCATGGCTACAGGCTTGCCTTCAACTCACCTGCAGGCATTTATACACTATTGAGAGAATGAAGTGTAATTTATGGATAATTGTATGAAATGGAAGACAGCTTTAGACATGGCTGCATGGCTAAAACACTAGCTGCTTTTGCTACTCGGGAATGACATTCAAGAATTTGTACATCATATTCTGTAGGCCTGCCTGTCATTTTTGGGATTAACAAGCCGTTAGACCTAAACTTAATTGATTTAACCCTAGATATTCAAGGTTTACCGCCCTTTGAAGTTGGTATTATCTAAAACGACTCTAATTGTTGAACAGTTGACTGATTCTTTATGTTCTTAGATTTTGTGATGGGTTTATATTATGTCTCAGATGTGTTCTGTGTGTCTGTGTGTAGGTATGGCGTGAGTTTCCAGACAGGCTGGTCGGATATCCTGGACGGCTCCACTTATGGGACCACGAAATGGGCAAGTGGAAATATGAATCTGAGTGGACTAATGAAGTGTCAATGGTCTTGACTGGAGCTGCGTTCTATCATAAGGTACAGCACAAATGCTTCATAGACTCCGTTACTTCTGCCAAAATCTTGTCATATCCCTGTCCTGCCTTTATGTTGTCCCTCAGAGATCAATAGGGGTTATCGTCATTTGTAATTAAAAACCCTCAATTAAGGTCATTTTTTTCATCAAAATGGTTTGTTTCCTTTCCAGTACTTCAACTATCTCTACACGTATAAAATGCCCGGAGACATTAAGAACTGGGTGGATGCTCATATGAACTGTGAAGATATTGCCATGAATTTCCTTGTGGCCAACATCACTGGCAAAGCCCCAATAAAGGTAACATAACCTCAGAGTACGATATGCCCGATTATGTTCAGATAGTGCCTGTTTGTTTTGGTTCTGTAACTACTTTGGAGGAAATCAAATGGGCCATATGATGGAAAGCCAGATTTTTTTTTTTTGCTTTTCTGAAATAAGAGTACACAAAGCTCCATCTTTAGCCAACACAAATCACTAATGGAAACTAATGTCAAAAGCCAAAACCTTTATGGTATTGTTACAGTGTTTCCTACATATATTCCCATTCAAATGTTGAAAACTGTTATGCTGCTTAAACCGTGATACATTTTTTCCTGGATTCTTTGATAAATGGTATGTTCAACAGCACGTATTTGAAATAGAACTCTTTTGTTGTAACATTATAAATGCCTTTATTTTCAGTTTAGCAGTTTAATGTGTCCTTGCTGAATAAAAGTATTAATTTCTTTCAAAAACAAATATTACTGATCCCAAACTTTTGAACTGCAGTGCAATTCTGTTTTTACAATGAGGAAACCAAATCCCATCACATTTATTAAGACTGCAAGCTCACAACTCTTGTGAAATGTATTACTTTGTTGCCGTAGCACTTGGGATTCAATAGCAGTTGTACATTGTAAGCATATTGACACAGTTAATATTGCAAATTATTAGGGCTTTCATTTAAAGAATCAGACAGGCTGACAAATAGATCATGATGAACTGAAGAAAAAATAATCTGGAGACGAAAAGTATTATCCCTTAAAAATCAATGTGGGCGTTCCCTAAAAGAATGTGTGCATTCTGACAGTGTTCCCTGGAGCTCTGTCTCTGATCAGCTTTCGCCTTTCTCCTCAAGCCTCTGTCCAGGTGCTGTTCGGCCTGTAAAGTCCTGGCCTTAACCTCTGTTATCTGGATGTCACTGTCTGCCTCTCTCCTGCACGTTCTGTTTTTCTAAGCTCACTGGGCCACATTCATTCTGTAGTCAGTTACGATGTGAACCTTTTCCCCTCTCTCCTCCACATCCCCACATCACCCACACCTCCTAGTGCCCCAACCCCTCACTCCCACTGTGGAGAGTGTCAGTCAAGTGTGTGTGTTGTTGAAGGAGGGATGGGGCAGAGGGGTCGTACATCATTCATCTAATGAGTGTGGCAGATACGTTCGTTTAGCTAGGCCATGGGCACGGACGGCTCTCTCATTACATCTGACTTATATGACCTGTCATCAAGTCATCTCCTCCCACTCAGCTCCCAAACACACACATACACACTTCACAGAAGCCCATCATTGCAGCCCCAGCTCATTATTAAACAACCTTATCAATGCTGTGTCAGATTCTGTTGTTTTTTAATATGAGGAGTGTGTCATGATTTCTCAGCATGAATTTGGGAGATACAGATTCCTGTAGGTCAGACAGTTTTATTTTTTGAGGTGAGAAGAGATAAAACACTTGTTGAGTTTTATGCACTGAATAAAAAAAGGAAAGTCTGCATTCTAATGATTCCTCTAACAATAGAAAAGTCATACAAATTTGCTGCTGTGCAAATATTCCAAACAATATTCAGGCATTTTTGACAGTTTTATAAAAAAAAAAAAAACATTAAATAAGACATCAGACAATAGCAAATAAAATATAATGTATTTGTTTTACAGTCTATACATTTAACAGTATATTTACAATTTTAGCTGTAACCTTTTCAAAGGTTTAACTTTTTTTTTTTTTTTTTCTGGTTTTCCTGAAATAAATGTTTGACATATTCCTGTGGTTGATAGGGCGATTGAAAAGTAACTTCTCTCTCATGAATATTTCAATATACTTTCAGATGGTTATTCATGTTTTTTATTAAAGAAGAAAGAAAACTGTGCACTCTCAAATCTCTCTGTGCTCATGCTCTATAGATATTAATTCTTTTCGCACCTGAATCTTTAATCTTAAATCTTCTGATTTAAGACAGAACTATTTAGATATGAGTCAGATGCACTATTCCCTAAACCGATACTTACGATTTGGAGACTAAATATAACACTATAATGAATTTTTCATATTTGCCATAACATTACATTCTATTCTATGGGTTTAATGCATTTGCAGACAATGTAATTACATGTAACTGTCATATAACTGTATATTCACTGTTTTAGAGGAGAGTGCCATTGAATGTGTAGCTAATATTAAGTGGATTTTCATGAAAAAAAAATCTGAACTGAAAACAAACACTGGATTTAAAAAAATAACAAAAAACATAAATTATATCTTGCATCATTTAAATCTGGAGAGGAGAGACACGTTTTAAGTGTGCGCACTCTCTCCGGGCGAGAACAGCGTGTATCTGAACGCGCGCATCCGGTTTTGTGCGAGAGCAAAAGAAATCTGCGCGCGAGCGGAGAGATTCGCGCTCGCGCATTATATTAATGTGCTTTCGCGCTACAATAATGCGCTCTCGACATTTGTCATTAGAATAACGCCATAACAATTGGCTCATTGTAGCACAGTACAGGAGATACTTTCCTGTGCTCTCAGATCAAAACATTCAGATTCACTGGACCTTGCGAAAAACGTTCCTTCTCAAAGCACTGTGACTTTCCTCTCTGTCAGAGGTTCACCACAAATCATTAATTCATTCTGTTCAAGTATGAACCAAGCGAAGCATTCATCAGAAAGGCTTGAATTGATTTTCCTTGAAAATCAAATCCGTTTCCTCATCCGCTGAAGCATAATCAGTCTTGATGAGTGGTTTCATACTTCCAAGCTGTGTTTGAGGAATTAAAGCAGCCGAAGCAGCCTGCGAGAGAGTGTTTGACCTTGACATGAATACGGAGTGGTAGCAGCCAATCAGGGACTGCTGAACCCTTCCAGGGGTCACACTTGTTTAGATTGATGAAGGGGTTCCTGCCTCTGGTTATGCTTCTCTCTCGATACATTTCCTGTCATAAGTGCAGGGTCCTGGGAATGCCAGGCATTTTGAAAACATCTGATCCCTGTTTTACATTGTGCATGTACCTCATGATTCTGATGCTTCTACAAAACTCTAGTTAGGTTGTACCATGAACAGCCGTTTTTTGGAAGACAAATTTTCCGACATTGGCATCAGATCCATGATCCATGTTTTGCTTTTTCCTCCACTCTTTCAGCCTCTTTCTTTTTTCTTTCCAGGTCTGAGTGCATAAACAAGTTCGCCTCTGTGTTTGGCACCATGCCTCTGAAGGTTGTCGAGCACCGTGCCGATCCTGTACTCTATAAAGACGACTTCCCAGAGAAACTCAAAAGTTTCCCCAACATTGGTAGTCTGTGACACTACCACTACTCTTTCCCACCACTTTTATCTCTCAAACAGGCTATGGGCACTCCCGGATTTCTCTTTCTCGTTCCGTATCTGACCTAATGACTTATGAGGAGTTCCGTTCCACTTGTGGTGTAATGGGAAATGATGCACTGTATAACTTATTATCATGTTTTCACTCTTGAGGACGGTTGCTGAAACGGGACGATACATCGAGTCTGATGAGGACAGGTCAGAGCTTGGCTCTGTTTTAAACCTTCCTTGTGGTTGACACTATATCCGTGTGAGGAAAGTAAATGCATACAGATGAATCACAGCCCACTGGTAAACAGTGGAGGATATATATTGATGTAATTTTACATTTATAGTTTAACTTGTTTTTTATTTTTAAAGATATGCATCACGCTGAATAAATTGTAGCATAACTTGAACTGAATATCTCAGATGTTGAGTTGGGGCCACTAGTTTGTACTTGAGATATTGTTTTGCACAGTCACTGTTAGTGATTTTACTACTACAGTTTGAGTTATATCAGTTTGACATTTCATTTTATATTCAGTTGCTGACTTTTTGAATGTTGCTGGAGAAAAAAAGTATTTTATATAAATGTTCCCTATTTAGTTCAACTCTTACGTCTGCCTAATTAAAGCCTATTTTGGGTATTACTAGATATTAAAAGACACTATTTGCAGAGTTATATATTGTACAGCTGATATCAGTATCGTTAAATGCCATGAAATTGCAAAGAACTCATTCATACTCAGTGAATTCTTGTCACATTTCTTTTTGATATCTCCATTTCTTTGAATTGTTTTGTTGTTTATTTGTTTTTTACATTAAGATGTATTATATGTAATAAACAGAGTGTGGAAAAAGAAATGCTTAATTTAGAGATGTGCATTTTGGTCATTTTGACTGTGAAAGTACTTTTTTTTAATGGTGGTCTCGGTGTACATGCTTTTTTTGACCTTTGCATCTTGCTGTTTTTCAAGCATCTCACAATGTAAGTGTGGCATTTGTTACTTGACAATGTGTCAAGTTAAAAATAGTTCAAATTCTAAAAACTGTCAAGATTATTCATTTGGTTTCAACACATTGCGTGCGCTTCTCCATGCTGACACAAGTTGTCATCCTTTTGTGACCGCAAATCACAGAATTAATGAGGCGCCATTTCGGCTCATTTTAGAATAGTTGTTGCTGGAGTTTGATTGGTGTGAAATGTTCTGAAGTTTTCATGTACGTTATTGAGTTTTCATTCCTGTCACTTCTGAGTATTCTCATTCTCATCCCCAATTTGATGGTATGTTGACTTAGTGCAGATTTTGGATGAATTGTCGTCTCTTTTCCAGCTGCCTCTGTTGTCTGGGCCCAGAAGCAGATGTCTGAGCGCTTTGAGTGATTTAGGTTCAGAAGCCTGCACGTCTGAGATGAATTCATTTCATCTCCATGGGGAGTGAACTTGTGAAGAGAAATCTATTCCTGTTCTGACTCTTCCTGCATGAAGAAAGTGAAAATCTGGTAAGGAAATTTCAGCAACATGTTAAGTATTGGAAATGTCACTGAATGACCAATTACACACAGAGAGCCAGATTGTCTGCAGTGTGTTAAGTGTTTTATGCAAAATTTGTCTACTTTAGAAAAATGTGTATGAGAAGGGAGCATTTATCTCTGAGCTAATCATCAAAGTCAAGCATTTAGGCCTATCTGAGCTATCCTTTTCTGCGTTATGAGGGCATTTGTCACCTGTTATTAACATGCATTTCATAATCCACTTGTACAATATCAGCAGTTAAAAGTTTTTTTTTTCATCCACTTTGTTTCGTGCAGATTTTCTGTATTAATACATCGAAAGCTGCATTCATAGATTGCAATTTATCAATACAATTACTAATATATTGCACAGGTATATTTGATTAGTTTTTATTTTTTATTTTTATTCATCTGGATTTAGAGAAACAAACAAAAATGAGCACACAGAAAATGTCAAATGAAATGAAACATCCATAGTAGAATACCCAACACCTGTAATGGTTAAACTTTTAAATGTTGTTTTTTTTTTTTAACCCATTAAAGGAAAGCCTAGTTAAAAGCACAGTCTTTAGCCAACAGGAAGTTCATGTCTTCAGTATGTCTTTAATGTAAGAGGGCTGTTACATCCGGCTCTGAGAACAGTATGTCAAATGTCCCACAAACAGTGTGTCTTGCTAAAAAACTTTTGTTTTGTTCCAAGTTTAAACAAAATGTACAATTTGTTTTAGCCTTGAAACAAATCTGAAAAAGCACATGGATAATAAACAGTTTACCAGCCCTCGGTACTTTACCATTATGTTCTCAAAGTACTCGACAGTTGATCGAGTACACATATTTTATAGTGCTATTCCACTCGAATCAGATGTTCTCGAAGCAATTCAAACAATTAAAAATGTAAGTGCAATAACTTACGGTTGTAAATCACACAATATATATAGAACATAAACAAGCTTGAAAGTAAATAATTAATAAAAATGATTCAAAAGCCATACATTTAGCTTTAAGCCATCACAACTATTTTAAGTTCATTTGCATACCAAAAACCCAAATGTATCGCATTTTAACCCCAGACCCACGATACAACAAAAGCAAAAACCCTCAGTCACACATAAAATAATATATTTCTAATAAGGATATTTTTACAAAAGAAAGGCTCCAAGGGTATTTTATGCAAGAAAGGAATCCAAAGAAAATCATACATGCGACCACACACAAAACAAAGCATTATATTATTCTAGTACTTGGATATGCCTACTTCAGTAGTATAAGTTTTGGGAGATGGGACAGAGACTTAAGAATCTCTGTAACTCATAGGCATCTGCAAGGTACTGTCTGATAATTAACATTTCCTTTGGGCACTGTACAATCTGTTCTCTACAGAACCGTTTTACATGTTATGCTGATTTACCTTTGAATGAAATACAAGAGTATCAAAAGCAAATGTGATGACTTGTGTTCTGTTATGTGGAGATTTGCTCGTTTAATGCTACAGAAGTGTATATGTGTGCTGATACTACACAAACTAATGATAGTGTTGACCTGAGCTTCATCGACGCCCCTCCCGGTTCCACAATAGTTAAAGATAGGCTAACATAGAGCCCACGCTGCTCTGTTCTGTCACAGAATCCCTCTCCGCAGATGTCTCGGTGTTAATTAAAAGGTCTGCCTGAGAGCACGAGTGTGCATTGACTCAGAGTCGCTGAGGGCTGATGCTTTGGCTGGGGTAGCAGGCCAGGCCGTGTTCAGCATGGGGCTTTGAAACAAGAGCCATGACAGCTGAAGGGGAAGCATGTGCAAGGCATGTTTGTTTTGCATTTACCCCGCACACAGCTGTGTGGATTGTCCTTTCCCAGAACACTATAGTCAGTTCACCCTCTCTGCAAACTCTTAAAGGCCAAAGTGAGAGTGTCAGGACTCACAATTCTGCACTGGCAGAACTCTTCATGGCTCTCAATGAGGATTGGTGGTTGAACTGTTGCTCTGGCAGATGGATTCGGTGCAGGACAGATCAACTTACTAGTTTTAGTCCTAATGAAAAGCACATTAACATTATCACTGGCTTTTTTAGCAGGTCCCTTGCTACGTTAAGTGATGAGATGCTCAGTCATGAGATGCAATGAAGACTTCTGCCAGAAAATGAATGAAGCATGGCTCAAACTTCAGGAAGCCCCTACATTTTACATATCATGTATCCAGGCCATGGGGCACGAGACTGAGCAGCAGTAAGCAGGTGATTTCTAATTAACTTTTGGCAACGAGGTTCTTTTACAAGGTTTAACATGATATTGCATCCAGTGCATTATATATTTGAGTTTTTGTTTAAAAGTAATGGAAGCCTAGTTTTTTTGTCATTCTAAAACAGAACTTGATTCCATGTTGTGACCCCCTTAAACCAGGTAAGTCACTGCTCTGGTATTATAATAAAAAAGTTGTGTGTGTATATATAAGTATCTCCAGGGATCTAGATAAGCTGCACAGCAGAATGAAGGAAAGGAAATGTGGTTCTCATTTACAAATTAGAAATGGCTTCTCCAAAGGGCAGAACGTATCAGATTCGTCTCCAGATTTCAAACAGCTTTGTTTTACCTGATCTAAATCTGACTCTGGAAAAGCAGAAAGCTTGTAGTACCGTGCAATAGTGCTTGCTTTATATTTCTGGCACCTCTGTGCATGGGAATGGCAGTGATTACATGCCAAAGCCCAGTATTGCTTCCATCCAATCAGAGCCTTGCTGGATGATGCCCAGATTGGCAAATTGATAGTTTCATTTGAGATGGTGCAATGAGGACTTCTGCCAAAAAATTAATGAAGCATGGCTCAAATTTCAGACAGCCCCAACACCGTACATATTATATAGCCAGGAGTAAGGCAGAGTAGCTAAGGCACCAACGCTCACTGAAAAAAATGCAAGTGTGTCGTGATATTCAAAACACAAAGAAAGAAAACGTTCTCAACCTATTTTTGCATCCTTCATTCTCTGTAGATTGTATTTCTTAGTTATGTTTGACAAATCAGTTTGACAGTCTGTATGACGGATCCAAGATTTGTATCGAGTATGCGGCTGTCAAATCTTCCCAAACGGCTTTAGAACGACTTTTTCTTCCAGAAAAAATTGAAATGTGGTTGCAAAGAAGAGAATGATAGATTGCAGTGTGGATAGTGACTACCTCCTGTAATTAGACAGTGATTAACTATATTACATTGGGTTTGCGCTAGCAGATAGCACTTGTTTTTTTTTTTTTCCTTTTTTTCCTGAGACTACTGGTACTGGGGGGGGCACAATTCATCAAAGCAAGTGGAAGCCTCCTTTGAGTGCCTAGTTACCTGCGGGACAGTTATGTCTGTCTTTTCTTGCCCTCTTAAGTCTACCTTGCCTGATGCGCAACTCCTAACAGACTTTTGCTCAAGTGTTTGAAGTGTAGTACTTATCTCAAATTGTTGATAGACTTCTACAAGACCAACGGAATTAATATGAACAAACTAATCAATGTAGGTGTGATCAATGAGGGATTTTGTCAAAGGGGAGTTAATATAAAAAGCAAGTTCAGTTTCCCCCGATTACTGCTGCATATATGTTTGGATAAAGCCTACAAAAAAAAGTTTTTACTGTGAGAAACTCTATTGTCAGTCCTTTGGAACTGTCTAGGCAGAGATGGCATATTTGGAAAAGGAGTCTGTGACAGAACAAGAATTGAACAGGTTTTGATTATGCTGAGATGAAAACGAAGCCAGATGCGTTTAGATAAATTTATGTGTTTACAAATGGGACACTAGTTGCGGATAAGTGCAGGGGTCTTTTTCATTTAATTCTTGTATGCATTCAGATGTCAAGTTTCTGTCATCTTTCTTGTATTTCTTTCTTGTTTCAAAGCCAGAACATTCTCAGTTTTATTATCTCTGATTTTCTCTTGTCTCTCTAGACTTCAAATGGAAATAAATCTCCTGGTATCTCTATTACTTTTTCTTTTCTTTGTCAATCCATGCACTCCTTGTTCCCAGGTCATGCTTTTGTGGCTAACTGATGTTCACATTTGCTCCTTCTTCTCTTATTTGTTGAGGGACTTCGAGATAATGTCCTGAACTTGGGGGAGTCATGTAGCCCAAGAGATGGCTGCGCTGTGTTCTTTAGCTTTCATTCGCAGGGTCGCGATGCTGGAGGATTTCCGGTCGGGGTCCATGTTTAGATCGTACCCATTAATGCCAGTGCTCATGCCTGGACTCCCAAACAAGCTGCCCATGTGTGTGTGTCCCATGTGACCTCCAGGACTGGGCACACCCAAGAAGTCAGACACTCCGCTAGCAGCATGTGGATGAGGCGGCATGCAGGAAGTGATCGAGTCGCAGGGTACAACACAGCCGGGCACCGGAGACGCCGCACTGCTGCTGCCTATCCAAGAAGGGTTCTGAATCTGCAACAAAGACGAACGCAGAAGGTTAAGGTATAGTGCATTTACATTCTGCAATCTCAGCATTAATAACATTAATGTAACTTATAGTCATGAGAGCATTTATCAAGTCTGACTCCTCTTGTTTTGAAATATTGCATTGGCGAAGGTGCAGAATCCTCAGTGGTACTCGACGTGGAGATTTATCAAGAGCTGTGAGGCATTCATCTGGTCCCGTACTGAGTGGGAGCTGCTTGCCTAGTGTGGAGGAGGAATGCCTGTCTCTAGACGTTCCTTGAACACCCAGAGTAACCTCCTCTGCTGAGCGGAGGGAGCACAGAGTGAATTGATAGGGCTGTATTCTGCTCTGGGCCTGGGGAGGTGGGGGTCTGAGGGAGGGCTGTGGAGGGAGATGAAAGCCCTCTCAGGGAGATGCCCCAGATGTGAGCAAAGCTGCATTCCACAGCTGCAGACGCGCTCCCCAAAGAGCCACCCCTGCCCTCCGACCCGGCCACATATTCATAATAAATCCAGGAGATTCTTTGGCTCTCCTCTGAAGGCGTGTCGTTCTCGGCCACAGCCCTGGTGTGACCTGACCTCGACATTGTGCTTCCTCAGGTCCCGCAATTATCAGTGGTTACACAGATCTGATTTCCTATTGTTTTTCATTTGATATTCCCAAATGTTTATCAGCCATATTCCAAATCCAAGTTTTAATAAGTTAACTTAATTCAGTTGGGTAATGATGAATATTAAGAAAATAAGTTGGTTCCAGTAGCGGTTCTCGCATGTGTATTCTTAGTAAAGTAATCTGACATGGTTTCAGTGGTGCTGCAACATCGGTACTGAATCTACATCATAAAACCGAAAGTGTGACCAGTGTAGTCTGATTCCTTAATGAATGACTCCGAATGAATTGAATCTATTTACTGCATCAAAAACAAAGCACAAGAAGTGAAGTATGATTCTTGAACAAATTACTTTAAGGCAATAAAACACTTACAGTTTCCAACTATGTGTGCGACATAAAACAGTGGAGCTACTGATTGTTCATATAATAATATGTAATTGAAGATAAACATTTTGAATTTTGCTGACTCTAAAAAGACTGCAAAGTGTAAAAAAAACTGTAAGACAGTTTTCACGCCTGTGTCACACCTTTTTTGAGATTTAAAAACGAATTATAATTTAAATTATTTGGCAATTGAATTACATTTGTTTTCGGTAAATGTTTTTTTTCTTAAAAGTACTAAAAGAACCATGAATGAAACCCTTGTTTTTAAAAGACTAAAGATCCCGGACCAAATGATGACCAACCATCTAGTGTATGAATTATATGAATTATATATATTATTTTGTCATCCATCATCAGAGTCTGTTTTTCCTGGTTAATTAAGTGCACCTTCCAGAGATTTTAAGCGCACTTTTTTCTTTTTTGGAATTTTCAGTGAGAACACACTATGGCACTATTTATATTAAAAAGCGGCATAGAATAGTGCATAAATACGCAAATTGAGATGCACCTCAAAAGAACTGTTAATGGTTGATTGATTTTTTTTTTCTATAATTACCATTAATAATAATAATTAATATTCATTACTGGTATTTCCTTAACTCTCAGCTATTACTGAAGACAGTACTATACCTGAGCGTAGTTCTCAGGCCGAGTGAGAAGGGGCAATTCGTAGGCCGTGGAAAAATGTGTCCGGACCTGCTGCATCTGTCCGAAACGTTCTCTCTTCCGCCACTTGGCTCTGCGGTTTTGGAACCACACCTGCAAGCAAGACATCAATCCTTAATCATGAGGATATCGCATTAGTAAGTGATTAAATGACCTCATGTTAACTGGCCACTAGTGGTGTTACATCATATGCAGGAAATGTTGTCTTAGTGGAGATTTATAAACAGTGATTAACATCCATCATCAAACTTCCCATTATTACACCATATATATGCACTGATCACATCGTGTAACTCATTTAGTATCAAATGTCTAGATGCAATTTTTTTTAGTGCCTAGAGGGTCTGTCACTTGAGTTGTAAGTCTAGAGCTCATGTAGGAAACCCCTCGGCTGTATTATATTTCAGCATATTTTCCTGGAAACAGTTCGGTGAGACCTGGCCCTTGTTTGATGTTGTGGGAGCTGACAGACTGCGATGGCCTCCTCTGAGTTTCTTTTCTATCAGAGCCATCAGCAGCAGCAGGGGGCAGGGAGGAGAAAGCAGGAACCCACCGGGGCCAGAGGCCTCAGAGAACTGTGTCAGTCCCCCTGCTCCTCCACCACCATACGCTTGCTTTGATGGATTAGGAAATTGCCGCTCTGCTTTTAGAAAGGAAAAGGTGAATCGAAAATAAATTCTAGCATTTACTCATCCTCATGTCATTCTGGACCTGCATGACTTTTTTGTGCATAACACGAATATATTTTGATCATGCAATGAAAGTCAGTGGGCTCCTATGATGGTTTGGACCCCATTGATGTAGAAAACGTGTCTGAAACTTTATTCAAAATATCTTCTTTTGTGTTCCGTAAAAGAAAGAAAGTCACACAGGTTTGAATGACATGAGTGTGTAAATAGTGACAAATAGTGAACCATTATATAGTGAACTATTATTAGGTGAACTATTTCTTTAAAAAATAGTCAGGATTTTATCTGACTATGTGCACTCTCTTTCTTTTTTCCTCTTTGCTTTTCTATAGAAATATGCATTGTTTCCCTGAATAGATGGTTGTTATTTGGAGACCTGAGAATTAGAGAACAAATTACACATAAAGTGATTTCTCATGGGTCGCAGTCTGAAAAGCTGCCAAAATTCCATTCTTTTAATCCCGGCTCTTCTCTGTTTAGAACTATCTGTTTATTGATTTGTGTAGTGGAAAGTTTAGTTTTTTTTCCAAATAGAGACTTTCTTTTGTCTTGCAATCTCGATTCGTCACGGAGCTTGAACTTGGATCTGGGTATGGCTCTTTGGTCAATCAGTTTGTGGTGTTTGCATCTATTGCCAGCAACATGTCAGCCTATCTCTCAGCGTAACCTGATAGCACCTCAGCTCTGCTTGCACTTAATGTGGTGGTGGACATCAACGTCCCTTGGCTCCACATCATATGTTTGTAGAGCTTAACTGCCTTGAGAAAAAAGAACATTTGTTTTCTGAATCGCACAGATTTTTTTCAGCTGGCATCATCGCTCTTGTGGCTCTCCGTTTGCATCCTTGTATCCTCGTTTGTTTTGAAATGATGCTAGTTGTTGATGCTGTCTGGGCATCTAAAACGTCTTTTTAATATGCATTGTGTGCACCAGCTTTTATATTCCTGTTTTTATATTTATCTTTTTCTCAGACTGTCTTCCCCTTCATAAATCTAAGCATGGAAGTTGTGAGATTGAAAAGAAAGATGGAAGAAAGTTCCAAATGGAGTTTGTTTTCATTCTCTGTTTAATTTCCTGACTCTTAAGCTCCTGGCTTTCCATATCTGACTCTCCGACCCGGTAGAGGCACGTAGACGAGTGGTGGAAATATTCACTTATTCCTTTCATACTGATGAGCCAGTGCTGAGGTGTGTAGTATATGCTTATACCAAAAGCTCAACTTTGAACCAGATTGACAGGGAGAGTGAGAGAGATCATAGATGGAGAGTTATTTGGGTCTTCAGTTCAGTCACAACCTTGGTCTTCCGTTTTGGTTTCTTTATTTTCTGTCATTCTTTCCTTTAGTGGTTGCTGCTGAATAAATTCAAGCCTGCCAATATTAACAAGTTAACTAATTTTGACCAGCACCTGTTCGAAACGGCAGAAAAAGTCTTTTTTTTTTTTTTAATCTTTTGTATGTTGTCCATGCTTGCTAGTAACACAGTAATTGGTAAAGACGTTGACAGCTAAAGCAGCTTAGAGGCTTATTATGGAGCTTTATTTATGTCCAGCACCAGGAGAGAGAACAGAAACACTGAACTAAACCCAGGAGAAAAGGGGAAAGAGCAGCTTTGAAGTCCAGAGTAGTTTTGAGGATTGATGGTCTGCCTCTGTTGTCACTCAAGCTCACCTCTTCTACTTAAAAATCATTATTTTTTTTATTTTTTTTTCTTGAACCTCCAGAACTGTAATTATGGAAAAATGTCCAAGTAATTTTTATGTGGTCATCATGTCAAATGTCATTTTTAGGTGAAAAGGTTGACCGTTTTAAGCCATTAAACTTTGACTATATGTATCTAGATATTCTATTATTAAATATATTAATATTATCAAATCTTTCTCTGATAAGCAAGGCAAAAAAAAAAAAAATTCCAGCCAATTTGTGTAGACATTAGTATTTACAGTGCTGTTGCTTCTTTATTCTCTTGTATTCTCAACAGGAAATGATGAGGAGAAGAAGGGGGTGGGTTCAGCAAATGACCCAAACCAGACTCCTAACTAAGCTTGCTTGAATAATTATTTTTTTTCTTTCGTGTTGCTGTAAAAAAGAAAAGAAAAAAAAGCTGTGGCTATCATTATTGTTATGTGTAGTTAAAATAGTTATCTTTCTGTGCTGTCCTAAAGTAGATGAAGAAAGTCTACACTTTAAAGTTCCAAAAAGATTTGACAGTGTTCATCGTCCCTGGAACAGAGCCATCATAGTTCTTTGGTTGTTTCTCATCATTCTTTAGTTATAGTCAAAGTTGTTTACATGTATGTAGATCATAAGCAACCCTCACCACATGAAGGAGCTTCAGGCCAGGTTCTCTCACCTACCCTTGAGAGCAGGGAGGGACACATTCTTTCCTGAGTGGGACATTAATGAAAGAAAAACAGTGTAAATCCAGGGCTTCTAAGTAAAGCGCACAATTGGGGTCGGGTAAAGGGATCTCCCGTTCTGTCTGTCGGTGCAGGAATGCAGCAGTAGTGTTGGAGGGATTATATGCAAATGTAGGGTAAGGTTGGGGGTTGGGATGGGTCACATAAAGGTTCTGGTTTTCCAGACAGAGGTTCAGGTAGCGTCTCGAGCTAGAATCAGACTCTGGACATGGCTAATATGAAAGCCCATTTTTCCTTTATGATCTTTTGTGATGGCCAACTTCAGCCACTTTTGCTCTGTATTCTCTATTTACATTTAATAGTCAATGCGCGGAGTTTAATATCTTTTCTTCCTGGTGTCACTGTTCTTTTACCAACTTTAAAAAATAAAATGTTGGTCTTAACCTGAATCTCATCCCTCATTTTGGACCACAACTGGACTAAAATTAGTTAGTGGTGGTCTAGCCTCACTGTTAAAGGTTATTTAAAACACAGAATTGTGTTTGGTAATGGATATGTGGAGGGTTCGCACCTGTACTCGAGCTTCTGTCAGGTCAGTCCTCAGTGCGAGTTGTTCCCGGGCGTAGACGTCGGGATAGTGTGTTTTCTGAAAGACTTTCTCCAGCTCCTCTAACTGATAGCTTGTGAAGGTGGTACGGTTGCGTCTTTTCTTGCCCTTGTTGCTCTCTCCCTCGGCCTTGTCTAACGGAGAAGCCAGCTCTGAGTTTGGCTGCTGAGGGCTTTTCACTCCTGACTCCTTTACACTGAGGTAGCTGCCATCCATCCCTGCAGGATCACTGTTTTGGGGTAACTCAGAATCTGTTAGCCCTGTGCTGTCTTTACCTGTAGACAGAAAAAGAGACAGAGAAGGGTTATTAATTATGAAAGCGGTGTGAGGGAAGCAATTCTGCACGACCAAAACATTTTATTTTTGGAATGTAGAATGACAGCTGGCTCAATGATGTCTTAATATGTAATACATTTTTTAAATTTAATGAAATTATTAGCATCTCTTCTTCCATATTCATTGTGTTCTTCAGCAAAATCTCTCCAGGGTGCTGTTACATAGGATAAACGTTTTGAAAACGAACACTTTGCAATAACTTAAATTAGTACTAAGTAATTAAGCCAAAAAAATATTTTTGAGAATATTATATTATTATAATAATACACACATTTCTATGTATGTTAAGTCAAGTTATATTAACATACTGTATATATATATTTTACTATTAAAACATTAAATACATAAAATCTGGTGTGATTCCAGTTTTTAATCTATTTTCACAGTGACATTTAGGAATAAAAATATATAGGTTATACTTTACAATAAAATGTGGGTGTCATGAACTAACAATGTACAATTTTTACAGCGTTTTTAATGTATGCTGTTGTTCATCTTAAATCCATGTTTGTTCATAATTTAATTATAATAAATATATTATCGAGCAATGTAAAAATTAACCTAGATTGATATTATTCATTATACCTGCAATGCATGTTAAGAAATTAAACACACCTATTGTATTTTATCTAAGAATTGCCTATATAATATTGGGCAAGACAATGTAGTGTTGTCCTTCATAGTTCTTCAATCACAATATCTGAATTATTCCATAATTGGGTCTGGAATGAGAGAGTCTTTAAGACCCATGGCTTGATGTCAGACTCGCAGCGGTAATGGCTGCCAGTCTCAGCTCATAAATCAGCTGCTCATGTGAAACAGACACCGTGGCTGTAATTGCAGACTGATAGAAAATTACAGGTTTCCCGCCTGGGCACAATCCGAAGACTGCAGCCCTGTTTGATGAGCGCAGCCTCAAACATACACACGCTCTGTGGCAAGGGTGCAAAATGGAGCTTGGCTCGTAATGAGGCCGCACTAGCCCAGCTACAAGACTCTAGAGTGGTCATTTTCTGCGTCAAGCCACTGGAAACACATAGCAGCTCAGCTGTGAAACCCCAGTCAGAGTGCCGGTCATAAATTCAGTCAGATCAATGAATGTGAGGATTCCAGTACATTAGGTCATTTCTCCAGCTCTCTCTCAGTGCTCGTTACCTGTCTATGCTCTGTGCTACAAAGAACGCCATGCTCACTCAAATCATAATGCTCACAAAATCGATGGCGGTATTGGCAGACTTTCATCTCTCTCCCTTGTTTCGCTCACTTGGCTGCAAGGAGGAATCAGATCAATGAATGTGAGGATTCCAGTACATTAGGTCATTTCTCCAGCTCTCTCTCAGTGCTCGTTACCTGTCTATGCTCTGTGCTACAAAGAACGCCATGCTCACTCAAATCATAATGCTCACAAAATCGATGGCGGTACTGGCAGACTTTCGTCTCTCTCGCCCTGTTTCGCTCACTTGGCTGCAAGGAGGAATAGGGTGTAAAGCTGGATTAGAGTGCCCTTGGGAACATTCCCGCTGATGTGATCCACTGGCGACCCTGAGCTTTATGTCTTACTTTAGCTCAACACTCAGTGACGGAAAGTTATTTTAGGTGATGCAGTGTTGAGATGTGTTCATTTTCTAATGTGAGACTTGATTAAAACCTTCTCAGGTTTAAACTGAGGGGCTGATGGGTAAATGCTACTGGCACATATGCCTTTCTCAGCTCCTAAGGCCTTTTCACAGAACCATGTTGGGTAATGTATTGGGCTGGATTAAGGTATTGGGGTGCCCCTGGACAAACTGCTGGGAGAAAAATGGTAAACAGCTTGTCACTGGGGTAGGACCCTTAAAAGTACTCCTTTGTATTTTATCTACCCCTTTAGATTACCTGTTAATACCTTAAGGTACTAATATACTAATATCACCATTAAGCAGATAGTTCACCCAAACATAAACATTTTGTCACCACTTAATTATCCTCATGTCGTTCCTGACATATATGATTTTCTTTCTCCAGTAGAACACAAAAGAAAATATTTTGAAAAAAATTAAAGTTGTTTTGGACCCCATTGACTTTCATTGTATGGGCATGTTGCATGAACATTCTTCGAAATATCTTTTGTGTTTTACAAAATTAAGTCAGTCATACAGGTTTTGCACAACAGTAAATTTTTGGGTGAACTGTTCATTTAGGGGTGGACAATTCACAAGAATGTAGCTTTGAAGGTACCGCCAAGCAAAAAAAAAAAAAAATTGAAATCCTTTTTACTCTTTCACATCTCCCACTAAATAGTTGTATGGCCCTATACATGTTGCCCCGACCACATGCTGAAATATCTATTTTTTCTGGCCCTGGTAATTTGTGCAACTAGAACATGTTGGCACAACCATCCTTTCACTCCATAAAGTTCTACTCTTTCAGTTGCCAATCACTATGTGAACTGTGATCAAGACAACTAATGTTTGTGGCTTTGTGAATCTTGTGTGGTGTCAATGATTTGCAAATTGACTCACTTTGCAAATTGACTGGACTTTATGTGGCCCAGATGAAAATGTCATGCAGTTTTGAATCGACATAAGTAAATTTAAATGAATTTAAATTTTTGGGTGAACTATCCTGGCTTTAACTCTCGTTCCTGTTCTTGACGGCATAACAGGTTGTATATGCTTCCTTTTGGTTGTTTCCTTATTTTGCCTTCTCCAGGCACCGTGGGCTCAACCATGACAGACATGGAGCCAAGCCTGGGGGTATAATGGCTCCCACATTGCCTCTTGCCCAGGACTGACACATCTTGTTAAGCAAGTGGGAGCAGCATAATTTGCTCAAACATAAATATTTTCAGCTTGTCCCTTCAGATGCCTCACGCCTCTTGCCCCCACACGGAAAAGCTGACAGCCTGTTTGAAATCAGGGCCTAGCGATCAAAGGCTCTTGTTTATACCCTGTGTCACTGATGGCTTTTGGCAGACCTAGAGTATTGTGACAGTCTCGTAGTCCACCGAGGGTTCAACCCAGGCTCTCCGCTGCTCAAGGTGAACAGAGACTTGGCTGCCCCTGTAGCTCCACCATATGGGTGAGTAACATGACCTGCCTTCTAGGCAAGAAATCTCATGGCAAAATGTTTCTGTCAGAGTCGAAAAGTTTTGAACCGGAGCTCTGAGGGGGGTGGCGGTTGAAGATTGCTACAAAAGTGCAGAGCTAAACATGGTCCTGCTGTTTAACCTTGTTTGTGGTGCGGTAACACACCAACATTTCATGAGATCATATATGGCTTTAGGAAAAATGTCTACCACAGTTGACAACAGAAAAATCTCCTACATTTTCCAGTGAATGCAAATGAGAACATTATTTTAGCAGTACTGAAGAAATAAAATGTTTTGAATATTGCCCAAACTGACTTTTTCAGAACAAGGAATCTATTGTATTTTTGTTTTTTTTACATGCATAGCTTTACGCTATTATTTAACTTGGTGTAGCACCCATTACTCATTTTGTTAGTCTTTTGCATAAATAATAGTGAAATGGTAAGCTTTGATGCTGTAGATCGATTGTATATATTTTTGTAGATTTTGTGTGTGTGTGTGTGTGATGCGTGTTTGTTTATACCAGTGATATATATATAGTCCATTGCTATTGACCACTGCTGATTTTTCTGATTATTGATTACAGTGTTGTTTTTGAATGTCTGATATACACTTTTTGTCAGTTTGTTCGTTTGTTGAGTCTGTTTTTTTTTATGAAGGATTATGAATGATGAAATATTATTAAATATTCAATGTATTATATAAAATATTATTATTATTATTATTATTATTATTTGTAGGTGAGGGGAGTGAATGACCAGCACTCTCTTTGGGTGAGACCCGAACCCCCAACTGCTCCCCGGGCGCCGCAGCAAAAATGGCTATACACTGCTCCAGGTGTGTGTTCACGTTGTGTGTGTGCACTTGGATGGGTTAAATGCAGAGCACAAATTTCGAGTATGGGACATCATACTTGGCCACATGTCACTTTCACTTTTCACTTTCTTTCACTTTTTCAAATATTATATTATAAAATATTATTAAATAGCTGTTTTATATTTTAAAATGTAATTTTTTTCCTGTGATGGCAAAGTTTAATTTTGAGCAGCCATTACTCCATTCATGCATGGTCCTTCAGAAATCATTCTAATATACAGATTTGGTATTGTGTCAAGAAGCATTTCTTCTTATTATCAATATTCAAAACAGTTGTTCTGCTTAATATTTTGTGGAATCAGTGATGCATTTTTCATAACTCTTTGAATAGGAAGTTCAAAAGAACAGAATTTGTTTGAAACAGAAATTGTTTGTAAAATTATAAGTGTCTTTACTGTCATTATAAATATATTTGAAACAATTTGTGTCACTGAAGAGTAAAAGTATTAATTCCAATCTTTTAAATGTTAGTGTAGGTTGCATTAAATATTATGTATGTAATAAAAATTAAATAAAACTTTGCTTCTCTTTACTTAATCCGCAGTCTTTCTTTCTTATTTGAACAATGCCTGAAACTTGGTATTATGAGCACTTTCTGTGTCTGTTTGCCTCTTTAAGATGAATCACTTGATGTATTCCCCAAATTGTAAGTAGCTTTGGATAAAAATGAATAAATGTAAATATAAGCTTTGGCACAGTGTGGGATTTTATTTCTCTTCAGGTGACAGAGGTTTTTTTTCTATTTGTAATTCCATTTTCCATGTGGACATATAATGTTTTTTTGTGTGTTTTCCATTTAGTTATTTGTGCGTCAACTTTTATAACACTGATTCCAAGACTGCACATCCATTTTTCTGCTACTTTACAGAGTGAGGGATGTGTGAAGTCATTTGCTTTCCCAGTGCAATGAGGTAAGACAGACATGGCATCTAATCTGATTGGATTTCTAATGTCAATACCGCACTAAAAATATTATAACAGCAGTGTCGTACCAACGTGGAGGGCTTTGTCACCTCAGAAGTTGCCAGTTGTTCAGCTCTAGGTTAGGAGACGGGTGAGGTTCAGGAAAAAGACTAATTGGCTTTTTAACCTGAGTAGATTCACACCTGTATGCGCAGCAAGAATGGGGCTTGTAAACCCATTTTACAGCATTTCCTTTTACCTCTGACTCCAGAGTAAAATATCTTCAAATAGGTCACCATTTGATATATCCTATAAATCATGAGAAAAGGGCACCACTATATATTTTCATAAAATATGCATGAATGGCTCACACAGTGGTTCCAGACCCACTCGCACTAAAAAGGTGCCTTGCCTTCGATGAGAGACGCCAGTGGTTCCCGGCTTTGTAGGATGTCGGTGCTCGACCTTATGAGTTAGCAAGGGTCAGATCTCTACAAGGGGCAGTCATTTAGTACCAGCTGAAAACGGGGGAACACATCAAAGTGTAATTTAACTAGCTGTAAAGCGGCAGGGCATCCTCTATGCTTTTTTACAGAATCTGATTGTTAGGGTCAGCAGCAGGCAAATAAAAGAAACACTATAAAGTAGGCTACCTGGGGTCTCTGTGAAGGGTTAATGGTGAAATACGCCAAAGCTCCTGAAAATGTTTTAAAAATGAAAACGCATAAATAAGACCTTGTCGGACTGGGTTTCATCTCTATTATGACTGAAAGCAAATGGTAAAGGAAATTGAGGAAGACTGTTTGCTCATCTAAGCTTTTGTTTTTATCTGTAATTAAGTTTGTTTTCGGTGCTTAAAATATGGATTGAATTGTAATAGGCAGCTTGGTGCTCTGAAGCCAGGCCAACAGTCTGAACTTCTCTTCCGCTATCTAATTATTTCAGGCTCTTACAGACGGACACGGCATGGAGAGATTGATAGGTTGTGATATGAAGAGTGGCTCCGGCTGGTGACATATGGAAACGGTGAACCATTTTTTTTTATTGGTGATTGTGAGCGTGACACCACAAGATATTAGTAGAGATGGAGCCTCATTAGTAAACGTCTGCACACGCAGCCATTTGCAAAACCAGAGCAAATCACATAGTCAAAGGCAGATGTGACAACAGCAGCTCGATTCTAAACATAGAGCGACCAAACCACAGGGACGTCTCCTCCTTTGACTTGCTTTACATTTTAGAGTCACCTCTCGTTCTTGTGTTAGATTCGGACTTCAGAGTGAACTGTATGACTCTATTCAAAATGACACACAAAACGGCAGTTGTTTTAGAGGGAGAGTTGCGTCTCAGCTGGTGCTTACTGAAAAAACCGCTCGGTAGTGAGAATCTGATAGGTATCCGCAGAGAAGTCCAAACACACCGCTAGTCCTAAAGGACGATTTATCCCAGCAGGCTGCAGCAAAGAGCACATGCTGGGCAAGAAAACACAGCATTTCCTTTAAGCTGCTTCTCGCGATAAATCACAGCTCGCTCAGCTCGTCCGGCTCTCTTGGAGTGCCGAGACAAAAAGTATTTGAACTCAAGACTACTAAAACCCGAGGATGAGTTTATCAACTGCAGTTTGAATCCATAACTGCCACCGTCAAAAATAAAACACGGGGTGTCTTTTTGCTGGTTTTACTAACACCACTTGGTTAGGTTGCTGCCTTTCCAACAATTATGATTACAGAGAGATCAGATTTGGTGGTTTTCTGAAAAATATAGGGAGTTAAAGTACTCTATGTAAGTGCAGTAGTTTGGTGATTTCGGCTGTGGCTTTTCTTTTGGAACGTCATTAGGTACAAATATATCACAGTTTTCAGTGAGCATTTTTGTTGTTGTTGCAAGGGTTTCAGAATTAAATCACTTTAAACATGTTGCAACAGCTTGCCTTGTACTGCTCTCTCTTTTTATTTTTTATTGTGCTATTTTGTACCGTTTTGTTTGTTTAGCAGTTGACATTGCATTTCCCAAATCATCAGTAAAGTCTGGAATCTCCTGGATGGCATTAGAAACCACATTGGAGCAGTGTTGTAGTTAACAACCACTATGGAATGCTGTAAAAAAAACAAAAAACGAACTAATCACTGTCGTTTAAGATAATGTCAAGAAAAAAAAAAAACATACAGAAAAGAGCCAAAAGGTAATGTAGCATAAAGACATATTACAGTTTTAGTATCTTCAGAAACATTCCCCCCCCATGTAATTTACTCACTCTTACATGATTTTAAACTCATGACTTACTGACTAACTTTTGTGGGGAAAAAAATATGAATATGTATATCATGCAATTAAAGTCAGCGGAGTCTAGTGTTAATTGTAGCACAATTTGTACAACATGAGTGTGTGTAAGTGACAGAATTTTCTTATTTTTGTGAACTATCCCTATAAAAATAGTAATAATAAAGAATGTGTGTCTACATTTTATGTCATAAATAAGTTCCAAATCAATAGTTGAGAATTAAAGCAACAAATTTCCAAACAAGGGTTTGCTTAAAAAATGTGCTTTCGCCTCAAATGCTCAGCCGTTCACTAGTAGTTGAGGACACATTAGAAGGAATCTACTGGGGTTTGATTATGCTGTTTAAATAGAGGCCTTGTCTTTGAAGCATACTGCTGGCGTGCCGCGTTCAGGCAAGCAGACTGAAGCTAATGTAAACTGTAAAGCCAAATTTTGAGCTAACTGGTAAAATGATCCCAAGTCCTTGTCACCTCTCCTTAGATCAACAGGCTATGGGAATGGCCTTTTTTCCTCAGGTTGTGCAGTACCTCTGTGACTTTATTCACCCTTTATGCTTGCTCTTTGCTGAAACAGACTGCAGCTCCAAAACTAGGCTGATGGCCTTATCTCCTATGAAATGTGAAATTTGTGCTATGACTCTGATACCTTGTAGTGATATTTGGAAGTTTACATGTGATATTTTGTTCATAGTTATGTTGTCATTAATTTTGTACTGTTCAAGTACTATAGACATTGTAAGTTATTACTTAAGTAAATTCATATAATACATGGTAATAATTCACACACGTATCATTAATTAAATATAAATTAAACCAGTAACTGATATTCTTTAGAAATTACAGTACAACAAATCACTATTATACTATTATATATTTAGCATATGTCAAAATATACAGTATGTAAAATCTCTTTTTTCGTTTTTGTTTTTTTTTTTCATTTAATTTTCATTTGTATGATTTTCTTTTATTTATTTGCATGACAAATAGGACTGAAAAAAAGTGAATGCTCAAAATAATTCTGGTAATTTTTAGAACATTTTTAATAATTTTTTTTATCCCTACCTTCGGTATTTAATTGTGTTTCACAAAAGGGAAAAAAAGATCTTGCTGTTTTGTATATGCTCGTTATAGAAATGCAGCTGAGCTACTTCCTTTGATATAGTTATTCATCATATTGGCCAAACGCTCATAAAAAACATAGTTTGCTAGATTTACTGAGAGTGCTTAAAAAAGGTTTGCAAGCAATTAGAATGTATAGAAACAGTCGTACACAAACTAGGAATATAAAAAGTCATAATTCTTGAAATTTTATGTAATTACTAACTATTATTTTATGCAAACGTTTTCTCAAACACTGATTGGATCAAAGACCTTCAATTTTGCCATTCCCTTACCTAATATAATATTTAGTGTCTTGCTGTTGCTCTCAGCAGAGCCAAACTATGAGTAAGCTTGAGCCTCACTGATTCACGCAAACACCAAAATCCAAAATAATACTGGAAAAAGAAGCAATAACCAAGCCAAACACAAGTTGTGATGTTGCCTGTTGTACAAGACTGTCAATCAAGCCATCATCATTCCCTAACCGATTAACTGCCAAACCATTGTACTGTAAATATTTTAGCCCATACTATCGACTATCAATTGCCTATAATACTGAATTGCTTATGTACTTTGTTCATCATGATATGATCTACGGTGGATACTTGTGCTGTGAGTACATGCTTAATTGATGCCTAGTGTTAATATTAATGCAAGTTTATGTGATTTCTTCCATCAATATCTCGAGCCAAATGCAAATGCTTTGATGGTGACGCGTTGTGTATTTGTCCAAGGCATTTGTTTTACAAGGTTGTATGAAGTCGTCATCCTTTGACATTCCATGGACTCCCTTTGCTTTTGGGCTTAGTCTACATTAACAGGAACCTTGTCCATGTGCATTTGACCTATATGAGTGATCTTTTTTGTAAGGACAATGCTAGTGTTCGTGTTAGCAAATGGTGGATAATGCTGTGGTAAAATTGGGCTTTCACTGAAGAGGTGATGAAGGGCTCCCTTTTAAGAGTGTCGTTTTCTTTTGTTATTGGTGCTGACCACAAAGAAGGAATTAGTCAAAAGCTTGTTTTGAAAACCACATACCCTCTTCGACAAAATAATCATGCCCAGGGGAAATGTGACTTTGATGCAAGTCTAGTCTGTGACTGTGGCTCCTTTTAAAAAACAGAATTAAGTAAGACACGCTCGATGCTGGTAAGTATCATGGTTTAAACAGAGGCATTTATTTATTTATTCACTAACTTCTTGTCTTTCCTCTTTAGGCATCACACCTCATAAAACCACTCCACTACAAAAAATCACTAATTTTGGCCTAACAAATTTCTCTGACAGGACATTTTGTATGTTGCACTTTTTGAGTTGCTGTAATGATGTCTCTTCAGAGCAAAATGAGTCATTACCTTTAAACAAGTTCTTGTAAATAAAATGCAGGTCTGAATATTATATTATGATTTACTATTTGACAATCCTAATGGTCTTTCAAATTAGACACATTTTTGTAATTTCATTGTTTTAATGAAAGGTAGTTATCTGTATCGGCCAGCCTCATTATTATTCTTTTGATTATTATTCTTTGTGCCTCAAAGTTGCTTTTTCCTAATTATATGATCAACATCTTGTATTAAATGGGTTTTGTTTGTGGCAGCGTTCAGCAGTTACACATGTCCATTGCAAACATATTAATATCATAAATATTGCACACAAACATCATAAACTCGTTCATCTGTTTTGAAATGGACGGAACATGTTTTCAATTTAAGTCAGTTACTCAGTGTTCAGTAACCTCTAGATCAATTACATGATGCATTCATTATCCCTTATTAAAAATAAACTAATCATTTGAGCTGAGTTTCTTTTGCAACCAAAGACATGGATTCTGCAGCAACCATTTAATAATAGTCACGAATAGAGCAGGATATCGTTAAAAACATCAGCACTTGTAACTGATTTCAACTTTTTTCTTTTTTTATGCATGATGAGCTGCTGAAGGTAAATCCTTCTCTTTACGACTGACACTTTCTTCATATTACAGACAGTAATATTATACCTTGTGAGCAGATCAATTATTATTGTACGTGCTGAAAAAATTGCTTTTCTTCCAATCACAAAGTAACAATTTATCATTTTAATTTATGAACAAACAATGCATAAAAGGTCCTTGGTAATGTACATGAATATATATTTTTTAAAAAGTCATAACATTTAGGTTCATATAAGTTTTAAATATCGGTTCACAGGCCTTTATGAATCTAAATCAACAGCTGGTCTGTAAGGCATTACATCATGTTATATTAATAATGACATTTAAGTTATTGTAAAGGGTTTCCTATTAAAACAGGTTAACTTAAAATTAAACGAGCTAATTTTGCCATTGGCTTGTAAGGTTCTGTTAATCAACTCACATGGTCTTTTTCTGTCAGAGAGGTTTTGATTAGTTTGGGAAATAGGACTTTTGTTTGACAACATCTGCACAACAGACATTATTAAATCTAATGACTGTCGATATCTCGTTGCGTCATCCGTTTATTATGCAGCGCGTTGCCGCATAAAGCTGCAGCTGAAAACGAATGATGGCTTTTGTGTTTGGTCGTTATGAAAATGTGAATGCGATCACAATTATTTAATTAGTAGGCCTATATCTCCAAAAGTGTTACTATTAATGCCGTTGTTATTGTGTTGCTGTTTTTTTGTTTTTTTTTTAATAAAAAAAAAAATTTCACTTTTCTTTGTTATTTCACTAATATGCCTAACAATAATCTCGTCATGTTCTTAAGGTCTTTTTTTACAATGCTGTTCCTCAAGTCTTTTTGACAACTAAGGCTATAAGGTGACCCCGTAGGCTATTGCACTTTCCACCCATATCATATAGAATTGTCGCATGTCTATAACAGATTGAGATATAGCGTGGTTAGGATATTCTTTTTGCCCTTTCTAATTTCAGTCAGTGTTATGCGTTTTTCTTGTATCTTGAATTATTAGGAAATACCAAGAGACTGTGTAGCCTAGCCTATGTCAGAAAATGCTTTCTTCTTCTTCTTGAAAGGTGAATCATGTTTTTTTATTTTATTCAATGCTTTGTTTATAATGTGTTAGCCTATATGTATTTGTAATTGTATGTCGGTATGAGCCATTTTCCAAAACACTTTTTTTTTTTTTCCCCCACCCCCCCCG
>NW_015638975.1:2992596-2996122 GCF_001515625.1 Sinocyclocheilus rhinocerous | reverse complement strand
ACCTTTTTTTTTTTTTTTGCCCCACCCCCGCCGAAAGTTTTTTTTTTTTTTTTTTTTTTGGCAATATATTCTACTTTTGAATGAGACAAAAATAATGCAGTCTTACAAATGGCTTTAGTGATTATAAAACTGTTTTTCTATTATTTTAAGCACCAGACAGCTCAGCTTTAATATATGGTCGCACAGCACACCTAACGTTTTAAAGTCGAAAAAATTCGTTGAATCTTAAACACATTAGTGTCAGCTTAAAATATGTGCATTGTTAAAAATGCATTAACTAAAACAAACATTTGCAGAAGACTTTTTATGGACACATTGAAACATTTTCCCAACCTCATTATGGGCTACCGCTACCAACTCTTTGGCTTCCGTGTCCCTCCTATTTCCCTCCTATTTTAGACTTTATTTATTTATTTATTTTATAATAAGGTCATTCGTATCGTATTATTATTATTATTACTACTATTAATAAATAGTATGGGATAGTGATGGATGTCAAAGGACGGGAATCCTGAGAAAAGTTCTCGTGTATCTAATGCTGAACTTATTTAGTTTCCTAGCTTCCTTTACAAGCCCTCAGGGCCGTTTCCATCCACGAACACTAGGCTTCATCCACAGATTGCCAGAACGTGTTGAAATAAATAAATAAGTGGGTTACTTTTTTAAATATACAATTATTGAAGGTGAAATGACTCTACAGAGTTTATTACTAAATGTACAACTTGGTTGTACCACCCTATTGGTTAAAAGAACTCTTACGCTTTTGTGTGCTAGTTCAGTTTTCAGTGCAAAGCTTCCGATTCTCACAATAATGTTTAACAATGAACATATATGGAATTTTGAAAATTTTTATTGCATATAGCTAATTCCAAAGCACACCACTCAATGTTCTTAGTGCAGGAGTAGCTACGCGCTTGCATATCTGTTAGAATTGTGCAAAAAATGTTCTCTTAGTCTTGGCTTTGCTAGCCTTGATGGGTTTTCATATTGGTAGCCTATATAGATCCGAGCCTGCTATCATACAAGTGAGAGAACATTTCAAAACACTCAATGTGTCGTCGACAACTTGTAAAAGCGTATAAAATTAGTTGCGTTTGCCTTCCGAAACGTGTTAATTCAATTGTCTGATTCAGATCCAGTATTAAGGATTGTAATTCAGATTATCGCATTAAATATAATTTAATTCGGTCTTCAAAGGTAAAATGTAATAGCCGGGGAGGTTATGCCTCTTCCTAATTGTGTTACTGTGATAGCTGAGCCAGTTATATAGGTAGTAAGTTGTGAAGTCCACTGCATTTGCTTTGTAAATATTAGCCTACAGATGGACTTTACTCTAATGTGATTATTAATATGAATAACTGCCTCTCAAGTATAATAACCTGGTCTAATTGTAGCTTTTTACTGGAGGCCTTTGCAGATTATCCTGTTTTAACAGAGTCATAAAAACATTAATGTCAATGCAGTTGAATGCTACGCTTCTAGAACCTGCTTGTACTCTTGCTCTGCATTTATTTGCCGTAAAAACGAGAAGGAAGAACACATCTCGAGTTGCTTCTCTCTGCGTACTAAGACTGTTTTACAAATGCCTTGTTTTAAACTCACCATAACACGCGATGAGCCCTCCGTTGTGTCCGCTTTCCTGCTGGAGTTTGCTGCTGTCTGGGGGAGTTTTGCAGGAGGACCTCTGCATGAAGAGGTGGTATTTGTTAAAGGTGCCTTCCCCAGCAGTGGCATCCAATGACTGGCATTCCAGCTGGAACGGGCTCCCAGATTTTTCCCCGTACGCCTGACCTTTGTTGGTCAGGAAAGCGGGGCTGTATTTGGTGTCACTCGCCTGGAATGTCCTGAAAGGGTTCGCCTGGTGATCCCTACCTTGCGGTGCAGATGGGCTATAATATGAATCCATGGATGTCATTTCGCAGTATGAAACGCACGTCTCGGCGTTCATTCCTAAAAAAAAAAGTTTCGGCAGGAAAAGGACGTCCAAGCGTTTTTTTCCCCCTTTCTTTCTTTCCTTTTTGGAGAGCAAAGCGAACAGATACTCTCACACTCTCTCCCTCTTCCTCATGCAAACGAATACACACACACACACACACTCACTCACACGCATGCATCGACTTGTGCAGCAGCTGGCTTTGGTTATAAAATGATTCAGATGTTTTCCAGAAACGGATAGCTAACCAAAAGCTAAAAAGCCCCCTTAAGGTTAGAGGAGTAACGAAAAATGCGTCTTCTGAAGCTGCAGCCCAGATCTCCTCGGTATAGACCACTATACGCACGTCAAGACCTCTCCTCGTTATTATGTAGATGAAATGAATGGGTGAGGTCAGACCTTTGCTAAGAAGAAAAAATGTTTTGTTGGAAATATGTGGGGGGACTTAACACATGACATTAATGTCATTAGGATATGAAATATATAACTCATTGAATGTGAAGGGCAACACGGAGGGAGCAATTTAATGGTTGATTCGCAATGCTTTTTAACTCGAGACTTAATCTCGCCAACAAAGAAAAAAGCTAGAGCTCTGTACGAGCTTTTATGTTTGTTGGGTTTTTACTGTTAGACTCTGATGTTTTTCTTTTCTGTTCCAAATCATTTCTCACTTTAACTGACGTTATCTTTTTAGACAGGTTTGTGATCCTTCTGTTCCGATATCGCGTTTGACATCGATTTAATGATGTCGTTTAGTGCATTGAAATAATTCTAACGCCGAGTAAGACTATTAATCTTGATTAAATATGCACAAGATCATGTTCTTTCCATAGACTGCTTTAAAACCTATTAGAGATAGATTCAGGCCCGAGTAAAACTTGTCACTAATTTGTCATTTATTGTCAGGCAGTCCCTTGTTTTCTTACTGCAAACTATCATGTTTCGTGTTGGTATTTTGTCGGATCTTTTTATGTGGTGTTTAACAATCAGCATGACATCTTGTTGTATCCAAGAAAAAATGACGAATGTTTTAGCTTTCACGTTTTTCTCATTCTTTTTCTTTAATAATGCTTGCTGAAACAACGTCTTGCCCATTATGACGTGTTCATAATGTATTTGGTCTTTATGACGTTGATGAACAAGTTTGGGCATCAAAAGTTTGTCATGTAAAACACATCCACTTTTTACTTTTTATCATTTGCAAATTAAACATTTAGTAAGTTTGTGCTTACATTACTTTTTTTACTGACTTCATAAGTTCATGTCACTTCATAAAAATGTCCTGTCATTTTTGTTAAGTGTATTGCTTTTTTTTTCTGTTTAGAAATCTGTCAGTCGGGGGTACATTAAAAAAAAAATAGTGATGATACTAAATTTCCGATAACAACACTAATAGTTTACTAATGTAAACTAATGTGACCTTTGCAGGTTCTTAATTTTATCTTAATTTAGAGGTTTTTAAGAAAAATTTATCCGAATCCACAGTAGAGAGAGGATGGGTTTCGAGGTCTATTCATGGTCAGGATCTTTTTGGTGAGTGAGATGTCTATTAATTTGTGTGCAACCAAATATATATATATATATATATATATA
>NW_015638975.1:2986147-2992390 GCF_001515625.1 Sinocyclocheilus rhinocerous | reverse complement strand
GTGTGCAAACAAATATATATATATATATATATATATAAAACAGGCTATGCTAAGTGTTCTTTACCAGATTTCTTTTCGCAATAACAAATACTATTCGAGCCAGGCTTTTAAGTTGGTTATGTAAGGAGTCGAGTAAACAGCGTGTGACATCTAATATAGGCCTATTGTAAGATATTGCAGTTGCTTTAATGTCTGTAAGTAGCCTACCGTCTTCATGCATAATAACTAAATAACTCAAAAGACGGTGATGGCGTAGTCATATGGTAAAGCACGCCTGCATTAGTTTAGAACATGAAAAGCAGAGGAGAAGCCTGGGCAAGATAACGAACCTGTCTAAACTACACATCCTAAACATATCCAGCAATGTCAGTATATGTGCAGGGCCCTGTCTGATGACGAACTGATACAGCAAAGTGAAACAGCTGAGAGTAATTCGTTAAAAATACAGTGTGTGTGAATATATATAAAATCAAACAACCTGAGTCCGTTATTATTTAGCTAAATAGCCTATTATTTATTTTCCGCCTGTTATTTTTGTATTATTATTTATTTATTTATTATTATTTATTTATTTTTTGTGTTTTGTCTTGATTCAAATAGTTTATTTTGGCGCCTTAATTTAAAGTGATCTAACAGTGTTTGTATTTGGTGGCATTAGAAGCACATTTAGCTGAGAACGTTAGTGAGGGGAAATAAAGAGCGTCATAAAACTGTGTCTGCTAAAGCTGCGTTCCTTATAAAATTCAATAGAGCATTAATTTCTGGTTCTGCATTGAAATTCTCTCGTGCACCAATTGTTCCGCTATCAGTGAAATAACTAAAAAAAAAAAAAAAAGTAGGAGGCTAATCGTTCTGTCCACCGCAACCAAATCTTTGACTTAATAAAGGAAATACGAGCTTAATTGGATTGCTACAACGGTTTGGTTGCTTGTAGTTGTAACAATATTGAGATGAGTATTTCTACTGCTAATATTACCGCAGCTGTCTGCCATTGATAATAAAACATTGACTAATTATTTTTATTATTGTAATGTTTTTGAGGTCATATTTATAGTTAAGCTTTAACGGGTATAATTATTTATATAGGCCTAAACGAGAAATTCATTTTCTACTTTATTAAAATTTTCTGATTGATTGTGATTGTATTGATTGTGTTCTATTTATTAAATATTTCCATGTTCTCATAGCTAATAATATTTTCCCCTTTTCAATTACGGGATAAAAACCCATGTTGTTGACTGTTGCAGTGTACAATCGAGTGTGGATTTATGCACGCAAATATTTATGTATTTTCATTTCGCAATGAGCAGACTTTGGGGGTCAATTCATGTGCAAATATCTGTCGCAAAGGTTCACTTTCAGAGAAAAGTGCATTGATTAGATTCGTTTCAAACCCAGGGCTAAATGTAATTGAATTAGCTCAGGTTTAAAGTTTTGGGTCTCGATTTTCAGACTTCCCTCGTGAATGATAAACATAAACCCGTCAGAACACTCTTGGATATTTTTTTTAACATGTTTGGGCTGATATCTCGAGTTATTTATGGCCTTTAAATGTCTCAGCACTACGCACGTGTCTAGGATTATTTCATTAGAGCAGGCTATTTTTGGAACAGCTTGTCTTATAGCCTATATAATTTGTTGCTGGTTTTGCATTTAAAAAATAGATGCAATTATTTATAATAGGCGTTGTAGGCCTATTACATTTTTCATGTACTCTGTTATTTCATTTTTATTTAATTCAAATGAATATTTGAAAAACTAATCTTAATTTAGTTTGTCAAATATTAACATTTTAAATATTTAAATCGTTTCACCGGTTTTTAAGAAATATAGCCTAATCAGCAACAAAAAAAAAATGATTGAGACTATTTTTTTAATTATTTTAGAACTAATTTTAAAAATGTTAAACATGCATTTATAGGCTAATAGAAAAGGTGTGTTCATTTTTGTATGAACTGCATTTTTAAATGTTTTTATAGCCCGTAACTTAGCCTATAGCTCTACGGACAAAAAGAGTAAATTCATATGCCGACTTGTGAATTTACCGACTCTAATATTCATCCATGTTAGCCTACTTATAAATCTACAGTTAAATGTCCCGAGTTCATAATAATTAACCCACAGTTCACTGTACTATGCTGAGATAGAAAAAGCCCCCACTCTCTTTGTTGTCCGCGCATCGTTAACAATCTTTTACACGCTGAATAAAATGGAACGAATTTAGCCCGCTATATACATTTTTATCTACTCTCCCATACCCTGCAGAAAAGCCCAGCTGCTGGCACAAATCCTGAAGCATCTCACTGAACCTGCTTCCACAGATGGCTCTTCGGCTAAATTAACTACAAGAGAAGGATGTGCAGGAATGGTGTTGTGTTTGTGACACATGAGGCTTGCAGGATGTGTTCCAGTGACCTGACATTTATTGTGGCAGAGATCAGCCTCTCGGCAGAGCTGCATCTAGGATCCTAAATGTAGGGCACATGCCACAGCAGAACAAATGTGAACCAGCCACAGTCTGTTTCCAGCCCTCTCTCCATCTGATTGGATATGAAGGGCAGTTAGTCCACTGAAAAGGTGCCTGTATGTTTATATATCACTGTCTCCATATGTCAAGGCAGATCATTTTGAGCACAGTGCCCTCACCTTGTAAGTCATTCCACCCTTTCGATTGAATGTTGGTTATTTCAGAATTAGCAAAAGAGCATTTATGGATAGCTGGGGCTTTCAGATTGATTTTCTTCGACAGTATGAAAATGACTGCTATAAAACTTTTTTATAAAAACAAGTTTTTGTGTGTATTTGACATCTAAAATAATTGTGTCTTATATTGAAACTCCCCGATTTCCCCTTGTTTCTTACAATTCAGCCAAAAAAAAAAAAAAACACTATAAAAACGTTCTACTTTTCATTGTAAGAACTTCCCCTATGGGTCCTCTGTAATGACGGCCATTCCATTCAGAATTCTTATGTTTTTGCAAGAGAGAAGTTGCTAAAATCTTATTTCTTTGCTTAATTATAATGTATTTTAAATGTCTTAATCCACACACACATATTGGCAAATTTGGCTGTTTATTCTTTAGACTTTTGAACATTATTTAGACAATGCAAATATATTTAATCTAAATAAATAATATAATTAATAATATAATTTTGTATCATTTTACATACACAATTCCATGCTACACTCACAAGTGTTTTTTTCCCCTCTCATGCCCAGCTTAATTTACTGTATTTGTTTTGTTATTACTATAAATGTAAGTTATTACCTAGAACAAATATGTGGCAAATACAGTGAAAGTGGCTACAGTAAACGATAACACTCCATCTATTTAAAAAGTGTCAGCTTTCTGGAAAAATATTGAAAGCTTGGAATAAACAACAGATCCACCTGCCTTCAATAATTTAGCACACTGAACATGACATTTCATTGACACAAAATATACAGTATATTAGAAAGGCAAAATTGTATTTGCAGCAGTTGTTCGGTTGCATTGTGCAAATGTTTAAGTAAATCATTGGTTTTAATTTTAGTTGCATAAATGTTTGCTCTAATTATCATGTTGTTGCTGTCCAACCAAATAACCATAATGTTTTATTTTCATTAATTTAAAACAATTATTTTTCTATGTAAAACATTGCTTTAACCTAGTATAGTTCTACAGCAAACATTTACTATTGTTTCCATAATTAGTCCTTTTTCTTTTTCAAGTATTATCTCTTTTTATTTGTCATCTCCTCAGTTAGCCTTTAATTATCTACATCTGTTTTTAAGTGTCAAATTATTTGTTCAGAAAAAAGATAAATTCTTCCGTCTTAACCATGTGTAACGTAAGAGGACTGTGTAGTAGAAATGTTATCAAATTTGCTGATGAATTAAAACTAAAAACTTCTTTGTTTGAGCCATTCACTCACATAAGTGACAAACTATATCCCTGTGGTAGCACACCGAGCCCAAACCCCCATGAAAGACGATGCTGGAATCTCACTCTGTTTTCTGTGGAATACTTTGACAAAGGGGGTAAAATATAAAAGTATGAAGAAATCTGTGACTTTTTTTAATCAGCCTTTGCAAAGGGAGTGAGACTAAAACTTTATTAGATTAATGTAATCACAGTGAGGTCTGGCAGCAGTACGCACAAACACTCAAAATGTTAACACATTTTTAGTTTTCTCATTAAGATACTATTATTGAAATCTTTGCATCACTGAAAAAAAAATCATTTAATGACTAAACAGTTATTTGCACATAGCATATTCTGCACTAAAACAAGTTTGTTTTTTTAAGGTGATGCATGACAGTTCTCTAAAAATTCTTGCCCCGTCTTCATTCTTTTTGGTTCTATTTAATCCTATATAAGTCATGCATATTGCAATTTGTGCAACTTGTGCTTTCGCAGGCTTACACAATATACACAAATTAATGGGCCAAAAAGAGTCTCAGTTTAAAGAATTTTTAGTAGGTGTACACCATCACAATTTGAAAGAGCCCCTCAATCAAGTTAATTGTCAATGAAATGTGGCAGTTTTAATAATAAACAACCACAAGGTGAAATAAATTTGTTTTGGTGCAGTCAAGAAGTTTATATTAAAAAGTCAACCTTGTGACATAAAGATAAAGCATGGATTCAAGCCATATTATGAATCTTGTATTTATTGACAGTGCTCTGTGGAAAACCTTACCATATGCGTACTAGAAGCTTTTAACTTGCGTATGAAGCATAACAGATTTGTTTCTGATTGTTTGTGGTTTGCATTGAGGTAAAATAGTCTAGTATGTTGAGATGCCATGGGTTATTATTTTATGATATGCTCTGCCCTCAAGTTAAACGTCTCTTTTACAACATGAGATTTATGCCAGATGTGCCCCAAAGCTGACAAATTTAACTCTCCTCTAAATTTAATGCTTGTTGCACCTATTTTGTATAATATTTATGCATTCACTCTGTCATTATCAAGCATCTCCCCATTCTGATATAAGAGAGGTCACTGTGTCAGCAAACGACCTTTGACAGCATTTTCAATGGGGCTTCTTTAAGTACATTTGGAGGTCAACTATTTTTGTATTTTTCAAAACATATTTAAAAGTTATGGTAGCGGTTTCAAGTTGACCATTGATGAAAATACATTATTGGTCACACGGGGCACTGGCCTGTGGCAAAGGCAGTGGGTGCTTCCATTTGAAGATGTTAATGTGGCGTGACAAGTGAGTCATAATTGATGGTTTTGTTCAGTAACAGCAGCTCACAATAACTCTCAGTGCAGATGCATCGAAGACAGACAGCCGGAAAAACAAGCGAGCAAATGATCTTTGTCATTTTCTTTGGAAGAGTCACGTCACGCTTTATTAATCCATTTGGCTAATAACATTAAAGCAGTTCCTCATTTTATTTTAGTGCTTGTGAATCGATCTCAGTCTGAGTAATTTGCCCTGGGCATGGGCAGTAGGATGCCATTGTGCTTACATTGCTCTATATCCCTGCTTTCTTTCAACAGGCTGCATGCTTAGTACAAAGTGCATCTCTACCAGAGTCCAAACAGGCCTTCCGAGGCAATAAACAACAGTAATTGGCCCTCAAACAAACTTGACATGCGTTTCAATGTTCAGATGAAGTGCAGGCCCCACCAGAGTTCAGTTTTTCATCTGTGCCTGTGCATATGTGCAATACACATCATGCATTTAATCTGAACGTGACCCAGATTGGCTCTGATTACTTGTGCCCGCTCTGACAGTTTATACTGCTGTGTGCCGTTTTATTTGTATAATTTGCCCTGGGCATGGGCAGTAGGATGCCATTGTGCTTACATTGCTCTATATCCCTGCTTTCTTTCAACAGGCTGCATGCTTAGTACAAAGTGCATCTCTACCAGAGTCCAAACAGGCCTTCCGAGGCAATAAACAACAGTAATTGGCCCTCAAACAAACTTGACATGCGTTTCAATGTTCAGATGAAGTGCAGGCCCCACCAGAGTTCAGTTTTTCATCTGTGCCTGTGCATATGTGCAATACACATCATGCATTTAATCTGAACGTGACCCAGATTGGCTCTGATTACTTGTGCCCGCTCTGACAGCTTATACTGCTGTGTGCCGTTTTATTTGTAATGTATCCTAATTTCCTAATCACAGTTAACACCAACAGTCCACACAGTAATGTGTTCAGTTATGCACATGGATGAAAGCTGCAATGTCAATGTGTTGCGCAGCCCTCTGTGTCAAATTATAATGGATAATATCAAACAG
>NW_015638975.1:2965985-2985634 GCF_001515625.1 Sinocyclocheilus rhinocerous | reverse complement strand
CCCTCTGTGTCAAATTAAAATGGATAATATCAAACAGTGCAATGTAAAAAAAAAAAAAAAAAGTGTAACTTACTTCACTTTTTCAAAGAGAGTGACTTTTCTTTTTTTTCTGTTTTACCATAGCTGGTTTTGCTAAACGTAAGATGACATTTTAATATACAAGTTAATGAGTTATCAACTTCAACCAGATTTTAAAGTGATAAATTCAAACAAATTAATATGAAAATGTTTTGTTAGGGTGACTTAACATGGAGACGTTCCACAGACTCAATTAAGAAATGATTAGTGTGTTTTTTCTGTCATGGTGTTTTAGGCAAAATGTGTGATTTAAAGCTATTTAAAGTAATTATGTGAAATATATGTATATGTTAAGCAGGATCTTTTATGACCTGATGACTGATACAATCACTTTTCACACAATTCACCAAAAACGGCTCTTGTAGCTCATTCCAGTGGGTGACAGCAGATTTTAAGGTGAAGGACCTGAATGCTAACTGTCTGTAAAAAAAAATATATATATTCTTCTCATCAAGGTAACATACTTTAAGCATACAGTGATGTTATGTCTTCTCTTTGTATTATATTTTTCCTAACTTAAAAGCCCATAAAAGCTGCATGGGTTAAAGTTAGTATGCTGTATTTCATGTAGTTTCATTAATATACACTACCGTTCAAAAGTTTGGTTTGTATTTTTTTCTTTTTATTAATACTTTTATTTAGCAAGGATGCATTAAATGGATGAATTGATGTAATTTCTATTTCAAATAAATGCTGTTCTGTTGAACTTTATCAATCAGTTATTAATACTTTTATTTAGCAAGGATGCATTAAATGGATGAATTTATGTAATTTCTATTTCAAATAAATGCTGTTCTGTTGAACTTTATCAATCAGTTTTTTTTTTTTCAAGAATCTTGAAAAAAAATGTATCACAGTATCATTAAAATATTGATGCAGCATTGTTTTATACATTGATAACATTTTCCTGCTGAAAATTCAGCTGACATCACAAGAATAAATTCCAATTTAAAACCTATTAAAAAAGAAAACAATTATTTAAATTTTAGTAATATTTCATTGTTACAGTTTTTAGTGTATTTTTAACCACATAAATGCAGCCTTGGTGAGCATAAGAGATTTCACAAACATTAACAAATCTTACTGTCCCCAAACCTTTGAACGGTAGTATATACTTTTAAACACTTTACACTACGAAATGCTAGCTAGAGGACACAAATACATTGAATTACATTGTCTAGAGGCAAAGTATGCCTGTATACGTATTATTAAAAGGATAGATGAACATTTAGTCACCCTAATGTCATTCCAAGCCTTTTTTTTTTTTGGGCCATGCACAGAAAGTAAGGGATGTTTAGTGTTCTTGGTCTCCACGGTCTTTCATTGTAAGGGCAAAGACAATTGAAACATTCTTGAAAATATCTCCTTTTGTTGTTGTTGTTGTTTTTTTTTCATTCCAAGTCAGACAATTTGAAAATGACATGAAGGCGAGTAAACAATGACAGAATTGTCATTTAGGTATAAACTCTACCTTTAATCTGTTTGCCTGTTACAGTGTCACTCTGGTAGAGCAGATGTTCAACAACATTTAAGGGACTGTAACTATGATCAGGAACCAAATGACCCTGGAATCATTTGAAAGGCAATCTTTTTCCCATCAGAATTATTCCTATGTGTGAGGCGGACGGGAATGCTTGGGAGAGCGGTGCGGAATCACTGCCATCACCTCTCCATGGTAACCAGATGGTGTGCTTCCACCACAGTCATGCTGTGGTCCTGCTCGTATGCAACATGACGCACAGACTTGGCTGTAGGTTTGTTTATTCCGTTGTGTGTGTTTTGTAGCAGTGTCTGTGCACTCTGAGACACAACCCCACCAATACCGCACCCCAGCCTGCTCAGGGTCTGGCTCTTGACCTCCGCCTGGTCATGTGGGTACGAACCTTTCAGATTCGCCCAGACGTGAGAATGTCTCCTGGGCGAGGATGAGCCATGTCTATTTGGAGCTCTGCTCCAGATTTTTGTGTAGCTGAAATTGGTTTCACATGAGTTGGGGGCAGCCTGCATCAGCAGATTTTCTGATCAAATTAAACAGAGAAAGAGGGGGGATAAAGACAGCGGTTGTACTGATCTTTAATTGAATAAACAGGACTTGAGGAAGCAAGGCGAGAGAGTCATCATACTTATTCTCACCACTGTCCTCATGGTCAAAGATAGTTTAACCCCAGATCAGGCCTTCAACACCCCATCCTGACTAGCTCTTCAGCCAGACGTTACAAAGTTGTGGTTGAGACCAAAAAGCCGTCAGATGTGTATATGATAAATATCGTCTTTCATCCATGGAGAGAAATTTGGGAATTGAATTTTTCCCTTTCAATTTTTTGACCAGTGTTGGGTGTTCAGTTTCATTCGCTGGTGCACATGCTGGAGAATATAAAATCAAACCCTTGTGATTTTTTCATTCTTTATTTAAAACTAGGCATTTTTTGTGACACCTGACTGGATTCGGATCTGCTAATCACATCGGAGGTCTCATGCTTGTGCCTGGGACCCCCTTAATCTCATAGATGAAAGTTTATTAAGATTTATAAAAATGCTTCCCATATGTGACTGGTGCTGGAATCTGGTCTTGATCTTACAATCGCTCCTTTAGTGATATGATCAGTTGGGTGAATTATGCCACTTCATCAAATTCAGAGCACACCCGACATGAGCCGTACGGCAGTTAAAAGAGAGGAAAAAAGCGCAAGAGAAAAGAAGAGCAATGGAAAAGAAAAAAAGGACTAGAATCAGAGTGAGAGGGATTATTCTCATCATTCCGAAGCAGGATAAGAGAAGCACCGCAGTTTCTTCTGGATTATTATTGATCAAAAGAATCCCTTTGAGTATTCTGAAGAAATGGAATGAGAGTACTCAATGTTATGAAATGGAAAATAGGCACATTCCATGAATCAGTGTCACTGCAGTTATTTGTCATTCAAACATGTTTGGTCAAAAACAGAGTATGTTATTTTATCAGCAGTTCTCTTGCGAAATGCAGAGATGCACAGAAAGACCCCAGTCATAATCGAGAAACACCAATCATACCAGAAGTATCCAATAATTGACCACTGGTATGTAAATAACTGGCGTTTCTCATGCTTGGGCAGAATTATGAGTGCTGTGAGTGTCTTGCTTTTAATTTTTATCCCATGGCAGCCACATCAGCATCATGGGTTAGATGAGTTTTCGCGTTATGTGAAAGCAGAAGAGTCCTAATCATACACACACACACACACATATGTATGGATGTATATATGGATGTATATATATAAAGTGTGTGTATATATATATATATATATATACACTTTAAGAACACATTCTGCTGCTCCTCTGAAAAAAAAAAAGAATATTATGCATGACACCCCAAAAGCATACTGGTTTTGTAGCAGAGGGAATCTCCAAACATTTCTCACAGATAATGCTGTGCAAATGGCTTGCAGACAGCAATTTTGGTAGCAATTTATTCTGAATAAATTACACAAATGTCCAGCAATTGTCTTCTTTTTTTTCTCTTCCCTCATCCCATTGGGAAAAGCCAGATGTGGGAGTGTTGGGTGCTGTGGTTGGTTCTATTATGTTTGAGCGTCATAATAAACCAACAGTTGTGCTTCTGTAGACGTTTATTATATGTTGATTTGGTCGCTATTCCTATTGTAAAAAGATGATCTCTTTCTTTGTGAATAGCTTATGTTGTCTAGAATTACAATTCCTCATGTTTTTAAGTTATTATGACTGATCCGAACCAGTGCAATTTGGTATGTGTGGAGTTTTTTTTCAAGTCAAGGATGCCTTTTATGACAGTGGTCAAAGGACAAGGCTTGGCAAACCACTGCAGCACCAGGACTTTGAATTTTCTTTAAAAAAAGATTCAGTCTCAAGGACAGCTAATTGGTGGCCAAATGCTTTCAATCTGAAAACAGGACACACAACTTTCTTAGCTCTATCTGTGCATTTTAAAAATGGTGAGAAGTGAGTTAGAAATACCGAATCTACTGAAAAGAATAATGATCTTTTTGACTTGATTTGACTTGAGAGATTCAGTCTCAAAAGTTTCGTCAATATTACTTTTGTTAACAGTTTTTTTTTTAGCTTAAGGATGCAGCACTGGAAATTTTTAGAATGTTTTTAGCTCTCTATTCTTGAGCAATATGGTTGTCATTCTGCTCATATGAGGCTGTTACTTCCTGAGGTTTATTATTGTTCTGCAGCATTTTGCCAATTCCCTTCCATTTAAGAAAGGAAAACAAGCCCATAATGTTCAAATGAGCCCGAATTTGGTTCAAATTGTGTGGAATCAGGTGAATAAATGGGAAACACTATTAAGACACTGACTGTTTTTTAGTCTGAAAAGATGGAATTCCAGTTTATTGGAAAATAGGTTTATTGGAATCAAGATACTAAATGTTTAAGTAAACTTCATTTAGCCTCATAAAGAAGTTCAAATGGGCCTGTGTAGACTAATGCATGCCTAGAACAGTTTGTTCCCTATGAATTAGATTTTTTCCAGGTGAAGTGAAAATTAAGATAAATTGTTGCTCATTTATTATTGCATGGTGTTTTTTTTCCACTAGGTGAAAACAGAATTAAACAACACACAAAATATCATTAAGTGCCTCATAGTGAACAACAAGAAAATTTGTGTTATTGAGGTTGACATGTTCTTTTTTTTTTTTTTTAGATGCCCCATATGTAAAGTTTTAAGTTCTGAAACAGTCATGATTTAATTACTATTGTCTATAAATCAGAAAAGAAATTCCAAATTCCCCCATAAGAAAAATTCTATATTTTATTATCTGCTTGTCAAATTTCTGAATGGAGTTGTCATACAATATATTGCTATATTGAACACAGAAATGATAGAATTCGCTGACTGCTCCGACATGTCTTCACATCTGCTCCATAAGGCAATATAAAACCTCATTGTGGAGAAGAGGAATTCTGGCACAACATTATATTACCCTGCTATTTCCATGACCACCAAAAAGACTTTCTTTTTCACTTTGTCACTGGGTCATGAGCATTATTATACTATTGCCTTTCAAAAATTCTGGTTCAATCATGAATGATTGTGACTATGTTCAGACAGACTATTTTTCTTCTTTTTTTCCCACTTTCATTTGCCACATTATAATTGCTAATATACCATATAATTACAGTGGTATCACGCAAGAACATTGTCCACGACTGAGCTGCCAATAATGATGGGTGTGTAGAAACATTATGCAAGTGCTTTTATTGTGGGCTAAAGTCGGGGTGGTCATAGATTTGTGACACATCCCACAGTAGAAATGGCACTGCTTTTGATTCCACATGTTCAGGGCATTTCTGTCAAATAGAGGGCTTATCATCACTCTTTCCTACATGAGTTTATAGAACATCATGTAAAATTCTTGATGTTTTTGTGACCTGTTGTCTTGAACGACTCCCTCATGGATTTGACTTTGAAAATCTAGCTGTGGAACATCCATGTGAAGTAAAGAATTATAGACTTGGCTACACTTTAGTGTCTTTTTATTTGTATCCCAAGACTATATTACATCTGTAGCTCTCATTGCCCATTGAACATTTCTAAATCCTTAGAAGAACCCTGGTCTTTTGGAAAAGTCCGACTAAATAAACATTGGCTTTGATTTGCTCTGTTTATAGTTGCGGGAGGACATGCGGTATAATATGCATTGTGATTTGTTTGAATCCTCAAGCAAACAATGTCAGGGAATGAAGGTGAATGTGATGTCTATTTCATTTTGAATCACAGTATCAATTCAAGATCATTTTCTCCTTTTAGTCTCTGAAATGAAACTTTTGCGAATTTGGCAAATGGTAAAGTAAAGTAGAGTGAAGAATAAATAATTTGTTTCTGCCAGTGTCAAACATGATTCCATTGCAATGAAAACAGGGTAGGTCTCTCCAGGCCTGGCTAAGGCAGCATTCCCCCTCAGAGCATTTGGAATGGATGAAAGCTCAGTGTGATCCCGAAGGTCATCTGGTGACCCTGGCTCTGTTTTCACAAGCCGAGGCCTGATCCTCGGTTCTGCTCTTGGAAGTTGGTGAGCAGATCGGCTGCTGTTGTCTTAGTGAGGTGGGCCACACTCTCACAGTGAGGTGCCCGCTGTCATCGCTGTGACCTCTGAACTCATTGATGGTTCTTCCATCTTTATTCCATCTAACTCTAGCACTCTCTATTCTAATTCTATTTATTCTAATTCTATTATATATATATATATATATATATATATATACTGTATATTGGGTTTTCCCCATTTCAAAATCTGCAAGATATGCAGGATTTCACTGCATTCACCCTCTGTATTTTGGCCAGACTGTTAAGTCAGTCACACAGACTTAAGGAAGTTGGTGAGAAGATCGGCTGCTGTTGTCTTAGTGAGGTGGGCCACACTCTCACAGTGAGGTGCCCGCTGTCATCGCTGTGACCTCTGAACTCATTGATGGTCAGACCCAGGACTCCTAAGGCAGTATTGTAAATGACCAAGGACTGAAATTCATATAGGGGTCAAAGATCAAGATCTGTGAACATATTTTATTAATTTACTTTTATTTTAGGTCTCTGTAACTTCTATTAGGGGGTAAAAAATATTTTTGGTTAACTGATCTGGTAATTACCTGTGGACTTTATAGTGTGTAAAACTATAAAGCATATATAGTCTGCACCACCTTGTCTAATACCTTTAGAAGCTTGCATTATGCAAGTGACCGGCTCATTATTGTGCCATCCCAAAGGCATACCACTTTGCCCTCTTCCTTTCCTCACCAACTGTTGTAACAAGCCCCACTTCCTGCTTGGGAATCAGTAGCAGTGATTTGAAATAAAATTTTACTGCCAATCAGAAAAAGCAAGCCTTTGCCTTATGCACTCAGACACAACGGGCTTTACTTTACACGCTGCCTATTACTGTAATGAGCTATACACATCTAGAAACACGTGTTTTCACTGTACGAATTTATGATTTAGTAAAACAGTGACCAGTAGTGTGAAACTTTATATTGCCACAATTATTGCTTTTTTTATAATTAGGCAATTTCTGTTATTAATGGATTGGTCATTTTTTACACACAAACTCAGCTTAGTGAGACTCCTTCTCAAGATCTTCTCAAGCTAGCATGTGAATTCTCTTCCAATTAAAAGCTTTTAGATTCCTTTAATGGCATAATAGAGAGTCTTAAGAGTTTTCTCATGAGGCAGTGTGAAATCAAAACTGCCCACAATCATTAGCGAGATGAAAGTCTGGTAAAATGTTAATTTAATACTTTGCACAAGTTAACTGGACTTGCAAGCATGAAACCCGATTACAGAAGACACGCTCAGATGAGAGATGTGGGCCGTCTGTATGTGTACAACAGCAGAAATAAAAGTGGGAGTCATTAGTAGATTAGGCCTGTATAGAGGGTGCAGGGGCTGTGTTCGAGTGTAGCCGGTCGTCCTGGCCATGTGCCCATCAAGACTTGTGACTTGCGTTCAAAGGTAACGATTGTGGCTGGGAGACAAAGGCTCCACTCAGCACGCTTACTTTTATTTTCTCCCTTACATCCATGCACTCTGCCCTTTAATTGCTAATTCAATAACCGCTAATCACACAATTAAAATCACATGCACCCAGCAAGTAAATAAGGCCTCTCGATGGGCTAAAAACCCACAGACTGAAAACTGTTGTTTTCCTCTGAAACATTCTGCTGGTGGAATGTTAAGGGAACGGCTTCAAGTCATTGTTCTATCTATAGCACCAGTCAGTGCAAAAACATCCCAATCAGTGCAACTATTAAACTTAAAGACATAGTTACAAGTTTTAATTTAAATGCCCAATAAGCTATGAATGTTATAAGAATATAAGATAAGAATGTTACCACCAATGCAGGGAAGTTTCTCAATGCTTCTTAACGCCATCTGTTCAGTTATTTATTTATTATATCTCTCTCTGAATTTACTTTTTTCATAACTGCACCCATACGCACAAACAGACCTATTTGATCGACAGGTCACCCACCTGCTCTTTGGCAGTTCGACATAAACCAGGTTACACTTTCTCTTCCTTTCCGTGCCCTTCTCATTCCCCTACTGCCATCAGGGCTGCAAGTGGAAATGTTATCATTGGGGTTTGTGTCTCCCCTTTGTCCTTGCCTTCCCCTCGGGCTCTTGACCGTAATTTAATTAAACATTCGTTTAAGAGGATCATGCAGGAAGTGACCATCTGGTCACACACAGGTCAGGACAAAAGAATGCAGCTAAACTGAACTGCTTCTGTGTAGAGCAATTCAAGTGCACAGTATATTTTTTTAGAAAAATATTGCCTGTATATTGTGGATACTTAGTCTTTCTATCTTTTATAATATAGTATTATCTATGAAGCGGTATCTATAATCATTAACCCTTTTGTACCCAAATTATGTTACAGGGCAGAAAATTATAGTATCTAGAAAATTCTAAATATGGACATAAGACTTTGTCAGTTATTTCAAAAAATGTAAACAAGTTATAAATTACTGTACATGCATCATTGTAGATTCAGGCTGTTAAGAAATGATGACAAAAGTGATGATCTGACTCAATTTTGGTGAAGATTGGACAAAACTGTACATACATTAAGAAACATTTTGCATTACAATTTTCCAAATAAAAATATGTAAGATTCTGCAATGTAATTCTGATGTGCATTTTACTTTAAAACATTAAAATTATTACTGAATTCAATGTCCACTGGAATAGATGCATGGTCTGAAAGAGTTAAATGAACCGTGAAGTCTGTAAGGTGTCATTTTATAGATCTTTCTGGCTATATTCTTGTGGGGGAGAGTTAAAACCGTCTATGGTTTATAGAATCTGGACAAACTGACTGTAGTCTGTCTTTGAATTCTTGTCTTTCTACACTTTAAGTCTTTTCCTAAAATCTGAGTTCTTCCATGGAATTCTGGCTATGATAGTTTGAGTAATTTCCAGTCTAGTCTCAAGTAGGTTTTCCATTGACCTCATTGGTTTTGGAAAACAGCAATTTTGTAATGGACCTTGTTTTCTCTCATTTTAAGATTGTCTCGTTGTCTTGATTCAGTAGTGTCCTCATTAACATAGTTCGTATTCTCTTATTGTGTAAGTATACTAACAATAATACATTAAAATGATACACTAGTCTGATTGCAACCAAAAAAAAAAGTTGTTTGTTTTTATCTAATGGCAATTTGGTCACATAAACCAATGTTTAAAGCTGATGATTTCAGCACAGCACCTTCCAAGTCATGCTAATTTTATTCTTTCTTTCTTTCCTTCTTTCTTTCTTTCTTCTGGTAAAGGTTCAACTAAAATCTTTTGCTCATTTAGTGTAGTGGTGAAGAAAGACGCCTGTCTGTCTTGCATCTTGCAGTAACACTGAAGGCTTGTGGACTCTCTCTTTTGGTCTTGCTACAGGATAATTACCATGACCAAAAGTTGCTAAAAGCTCTTAATGACAATCTCATTTTACATGGCTTTCCATATAAAACATTTCAAAAGTGATGCCACAGAAAAAGGCTTACAGTATTTGGTGAGGAGTTGGAGATGGAGATTTGGCCAAGTGGCATCACACTGGGGTGTTTCAACACTGTGCTCTCACTATGTTCACCAGTTTAACAAGCATTGGACCACATCACTCACTTTGCTGGGTTAATTTCAGTCGACCAAATGCAGAGATATTATTGGGTCTAGACTGAAGGAAAGCCCAAAAAAAAAAAAAGAAAGAAACCGGTCTTCTCAGAGTGCGGACACAGTGAAAAGTGGCTGCTCCAATTTTAGGAGCTTCTGTAGGAAGCCCAACAAGCTGCAAATTTTATGGATATCTTTGCCTGTGTTTTAATGATAGAGTGGGTGTTTCTGACATAAAACACTGCTATTAAACTCTTCATGATGGCAGAAGCTGTTGGCCATGGTTAGCTGCACTTTTTTTTTTTTCTTACAGGCAGTTAAAGGACACTCTTCGAAGTGAACATTTTGTTGTTTGTTGGGGTTTATATAATGGCTGGAGTGAATTTAGTGTGTGACATCAAGGTTGTCTGGTGACTCAAAATGGACCACAAGCCTCTCTGGTCAGCCACTGCAAATGGTGCTGACATCATTTTGCCATCATGTCATCACGGATTTCACGAAAACATACACTATATATCAGGATTCTTATATATATATATATATATATATATATATATATATAAGAATCCTGATATATAGTGTATATAAGAATATATATACTAACTACCGCTCAAAAGTTTGGGATCAGTAAGACTTGTAGTTTTTTTTTAAAGAAGTCTCTTATGCTCATCAAGGCTGCATTTATTTGATCAAAAATACAGAAAAAACAGTAATCTTGCAAAATGTTATTACAATATATATATATATATATATATACAGCAAACCTTTGAATGGTAGTTTATATATGTGTGCTTGTATATTGAAATTGAAGTGCTAATTCACAAATTTTTCAAATGCATAAGTATGACTGAGGAATGAGACCAGGCTCTCTCTGAGGAGATCTAGCTCATGAAAAGCCCTAAAACTCTTAAAAGCATTGCATCCCAAAGTTCTAGCGAGAGGTTGCTGAGAGAAAAAGAGGGGAGGAAAAGGAAATGGAGCTTGGCATGTTGACTCAGGAGAAAATCCCCTAGGACCCCTCAATGGACAGCTATTAAAGTTTAATTGCTTGCCTGTCTTGCCTGTTTGGGAAGTTATCACGTGTTCACGTGAAGTAAATAGCCGTGGCTATCCAGAGGTAACGAGCAAAAAGAGACTGAGCACAAGGTTAGCGACACCTGCCTGTAATGAGCATTCAGCCAAGTCCTTCACCATAACTTCAGCAATTACCAGGCGAAGTCCTGATGTTTTTCAGGGAACATTGCAGATGACAACAGCTCTGAGAATTTCCACAGTCAGCCCCATTTCCCATTCCCTCACAGGAAAAATAGAGAGTGTCTGAGCTTTGTAGCATTACCATTTGCATAATTAACTTTGATGGCACGATATTAGCCCTCCATCTTTGCTCTCTTTTGTATCTGAAGATTACAAAGGGACTATTTCCAGCGCCACGCAGACTACCAGGAGGAGACTATCAAAGGAAGGGAGCAGGCTTTCAAGTTAGGACACTTCGATTGTGTTACAGATTGGTTCCAGGTGAGGCGGCTTTGGGAGGCTCAGCCAGAGGAAAATTGCCCTCCACGAAGTACCGGGTGAGAGGCAGAGGGGCTTCACGGTTGGGATGGCATTCCAGAATTCCAAAACTACTCACATTTGGCGGGATTTGAAAGGATGAAGGCTGGGCCTCAAAAATCTTGTTGTGGTGATTGCCTACATATTAAAACCTAAGCATGCTGAGGGGAGTTTTAAAAGCATGCTAAATAGCCTTTGATTGTCCCTGTGATACTTCTGAACAGATATTTTCCAGATCTGCTCCTTATTTTCTTAGCATGCTTTTTTTTTCATGTGGTTCCCAATAGTGACAATTGTCATTAGGATCCTACAATCTGCTGAAAAACAACTACAAATATTCCAGTAACCACAGAAGGAAGATTAGTAAGTCTTCAAGCTCTGTATTTTCTCTTGACTGCAAAAGTAGGCAACAAACACTAACAAAATATAAACTTGTCATTATTTATCACTTTATTTTGGATAATTATATAAAAGGATTTAATGTTTTATCTTTAAGACAGTCAGCTTTTTAGTAGAAAAAAAGATTGTATGGCTAAAATATTTTTTAAAAATGAAAGATAAAGTAATTTTAAAAGATTTTTAATATTGCATCTTGAAAATTTCTTATAGAAATTCCCCTGAAGATAAATGTATAATTTGCACACTAACATTTATGTAATGTAATGTAACATTTGAATTACATTACAGCTATAATGTTTGCCTGGCGGCAGCTTGTTCTTGATCATAACTTTCAAACCCTAGTCTGGCTAGTGAAATATGATCGGCGGACATCACTTAACATTATTGCTTCTACTGTAATACACCAGAAGCGGTCATATTCTTTCAATAGACTGGTGCTGCTCTTGCCAGGTTTCAGAGCCAAATTCGCCTGTGCAGTTAAATGCATCATAAACCAATTCTCACTGCAACTGTGCGGATTTCAAATGTCTTGAGCACTGGATGCGTAGAGATGGGCTCCTGTGGCCGCCGCCGCCGCTTATCATGTCAGGCTGATCTAAAGCAGACCGCCGGTGGGAGACATGTTCAAACCAGTGCTGTGCCAAATGTAACTGAGTCTGCCAAGACCTTGCCTTTCATTCACCTGATCTTCTAGCTCACTCCGTCTAAAATTAACAGTGTTATCAAATCAGGAGTTAATTTGTCTAAAAATCAAATCTTAGAAACGGGTTCTTTTTATAGCTTTTGTGTCAGGCTGCTCGCAATAAGACTTAAATAATTATAAAAAATAATTATACACATTATCAAGTTAAAGCGGACAGCTGAGGTTAAATCAGCGCAAGTGTGCGCCAGGAAAGATCTGGTCTATTAACGTGGGAAAAACTGAAATCTTGTAATGGTTCGCTGATTCTTCACTGATTGAGTTTACACTAAGAGGAAAGATTGTTTCCACCTTCAGCGAGGGATGAGGAATAGTGAAGTGGATCCGGCAGGACCTTAACACAAAGCTACGATCCCTCCGCCCTCTGTAGAGGCCACACAGAACAAATAAGCTGTTATTCCACTGTTGTTTGAAAGGCTTGAGGAGGAGAAATGAAAAGAAAATAGAGCTGATGTTCCCATGACGGATATGGTATAGAGAATGGTGCCGGGCCGCACTGCAGTGTTCAGTTCACACCTCTAATTCTAGGAGCCCCCGACAACACTCGTCTAAACCCCGTCTCCCCCTCAGCTGAAAACCTCACTGCCTGACTCACTTTCCCAACAACATGATCTGGCCCAGAGGCCCATGCCATCACTTCCTGTGCCTGATTTGTTTGGGAACATTAATCCATGCCCCTGCCCAGCAATGCTCTGTTTGTCTTGCAGAACAACTGTAAACCCAGGGGCCTCCAAACCTCTTGAGCACGATGTACCCAGGGATCGAAGTTTTAGCTCATGTAGTCTATTCTCAAAAGATTTTTTTTATTATTATTTTTTTTCAGAGGACCACCTTTATTTCATTTCTGCTCTCATCTTTAAAGGCCATTTTCGTAAAACATTTGAGTGTTTCTTCTTTGGACAGTTTTATATCCCAAGTGTCAAATTTTATTCAAACAAAAAGATTTTAACCTTAAACCTGTCTTAGAAACTTTTTACAACATAATACTTATACAATTTTAATGAATAATTTATGTAAATATAAATATTGATATGCTTTTCAAACACCAAAAATACAAAAATAAAAATGTTTAGACAGAATAATTAAAAAAAAAAGAGTTAAATAATCATGAAGTGTTTTAATATTTATTGTGTAAAAATCATTTCTCAGTTTCTAAAAAAAGGACTGTCTTGTCATTTCCATGAAATCAAGCACAGAATTTAGTCATTTAAATTAGTGTGAGTGTGAAAAATGGTGAAATGATACTCCACCCAAAAAATGAACATTTTGTCATCATTTCCTCATCTTCATGTCATTCAAAACCTGCACGATTTTCTTTCTTTCGAACATGTTTGGTTTCCATTGAATTCCATTGTCTTTTTTTGTCCATACAATAGAAGTCAATATAGAAATGAAACCGTTTGACTATCAACATTTTTCAAAATATCTTCTTTTGTCTTTCAAAGTCACACAGGTTTGGCACAACATGAGGGTGAGTAAATGATGACAAAGTTTTCATTTTTTCGAGTGGACTGTCCCTTTAGGAGTATTTATTTTCTGAGAAGCACACAGGGCCAAATTCCTCAAAGTTGAAGAACCACCCCATTAATGAACAAACTACTGTGGGCATGTGAGATTTTGTGGACATTTTTAAGGCCCTGTCCAGTGACACTTTTCTGCCTCCTTTATCATGTTTGTTCACAAAAGGCCTATCATAAGGTTCCGCAAGTGTGCGTATTTGTGTATTTATGTGTCAGAGGTCACTTAACATCAGTATGCCCTTAAGCTGATCCACATGTCAGGGCACTAGCTGCATTGAGAATCAAAACCAGAGTATGAGAGGAAGTTCACTTTATGCTTTTCATAGACCTTCTTTTCACTTTCAAAGGAAAAAAGCTCTGCTGGCAAGCGGGTCAGCCTGTGCATTCTCTACGCTGCACAGATTGCCGCTGGCCTGGCTGAACAGTGCCATATTTAAAATCACAACTTTAACTCTCCTACACTCTTTGGGGTCTCAACTCGGGGGCCCTCAAAGATTTATCTTGGTGTCTGGAGAAATCTGTAGTCTGAGATGAAACTGCAGTGATTAGACCTTTACATGCAGATCATCCTTGATCCTCATCAGCCATCAGTATGTTGTAATTGGATTTAGTTCTCATTTGTGTATACTGATGATTATGTAAATGAAATCCATATGCATATAACCAATATTTTCAGAACAATTAGATATAGTATATGCCTCGCACAACCTCCAGCAATAGCTGAGACAAAACAATGAAGGCATGCTGCCATTATGGACATATGGTGAGGATGTTTTTGCAGAATTTTGATTAATGTAAGGAGACTGTGTGAGAGTATATAATTGTTCCTCGCCTTTTTTCCGTCTCCGAGATGATGCATATTTTATCTCCTTTTTCTAGCATGATCTGGAAGACTGCACTTATGTTTATTTGCTGTTTGTTAGTTTTGTGTTGCCATGACAACAGCATGAGGCATCCTTATGTCTGCTGGGATACGTCACGTTGTTTCACTTTTTTTCTAGTTCTTGTAGAACACATTAAATGATTAATAATTGTTTACTCATTTTTACTTTTGTACAGAAAGCATTATATATATATATATAACATATAGATAGATGTTAATAAAATAGAAAAATGTGCATTGAATCTAGAAAAGTAGAAAGAAACTCCAGAAAACAAAGCTGTGGATTTTTGCTGTGAAACGATCTGAGTTTTTTTCTGAATTGCTCAGAAAAAAGCTTGTTTATTTCCTTTACCTGTTGGAAATAGTGGGCCACAATGAATGCACAGTCACAAACACGGAAGAGTAACAAGGCTCTAACCAAAGCCATAATGACATAATAGAAGAGAAGACCTCTGATGTTAAGCTGTTTGCTTTTCAAGCATGTGTCTCGCAGTACACGTTTCAAACAGTCCTTATGTGACGTCCACGCACAATGCTTTCTCTGAAGATTTATCAGTCCTTCATATATATACCATTGAAGTAAGCCTTGAAGCCTGCTGCACTGTGTGGCGTCATGTTCATTTCAACAATATCAATCTGAAGTAATCTTGACAAGGCGTCTCCCAAGATCACCCATCTCGTGTCATACTCAGTGACCCCTGTGGCCTGTGGGGGTGTTCTGCACGTCTGGATCGCTCGTGTCTCTTACCGTGCTGTAACGCAGAGCTCTGTTTGAATCATCACACTCAATCGGCCAATTGACCTTAGATTGTCTACAGAGCCCTGGCATGTCAAGCCACATCCCCATTAGTAAGCCACAGTCTGCTGCTCTGCTTTGCCTGGGCTGGGTGGAGAAGGACATGGGCTTGTTTTCGTCATTTCAACCTTAAACCTGCTGGGAGGATGAAGGGTTTATGTTTCGCCAGGAGTTCAGCAACAGGCCTGGTTGATTGAATTAAACTTGCCTCATTACTGAACGTTCTCTGCAAATAAAGTGACAGACTCCAGAGACTCTTTAGTGACAGATACCACTACGGCATATGGGTATGACTTTTGCTGAAGTCTGACATACACGTGTGCCACTATACGTGGACGCTCTCTCGCCAAACGCAAAAACCTTTGGTATCTACGTTTGGTGGCCTGTTTCATGGCTTTCCTCAACAGACTTTGACAATGAACTGTATTTATTTTTCAGCAAAGGAGTTCAGATTTGGGCCTGTGATGGATGGTGAAAAGTTTCAAGGACAAGCATGAAACCTATAATATATATATATATATATATATATATACACATAGTGTGCGTGTTTGTGAGAGAGAGAGAGGGTGGAGGGGCTATTTTATAGAATTAAACTTTATGGCAATTCATGTTTTCACTTTCAGTAACTATTAATTACATTTTTTACCATTTTCATTCTTTAAAATAATTAAAAAAATTATAATTACAAAATAATTACAGTTAAAAAGTATTGTAAAATTATATTCTGAATATATTTTCAACTTAAATTTATTTCTGTGAATGCTGAATTTTCAGCAGCCATCACTCCAGTCACATTATTCTTAAGAAATCATTCTAATATGCTGATTTGGTTCTAATAATAAATTGTAACAATAATGATAATAACACTTGTAATAGTGTTTCACAATATTACTGTTTTTCTGTATATTTCTGTACAGCCTCCAAACTTTTCAAGGTAGTGTATTAATTTTTCTATGTCACTGCGTCTTTTTTCAAAAACATTTGAAAAAATCTTTTGATCGGTACACTTTGTGTGTTTGTGTGTGTGTGTGTACAGGTTTATATGGTTTATTAGGACACAAATGTGTATAATAACACAGGTATTACAACGTGAACATGGTTTATGAGGACACTTCCTGGTCGTAAATCAAATGGTTAAAAAAACATACTGAACTGTGTTTTTTTTTGTTTTTTGTTTTTTTTTATCTAAACATGCAAAATGTAGAGTTTTCTATGATGGGTAAGTTTGGGTTAGAGTATATATAAATAAATGTTTCAGAATGCAAGGATGCTTTTGAATGGCCGTCAATGGCAAATGATCCATATTTCTCTCATCGTGCTGTAGTTACAGCATGTACCAGCAGGGGCTGACTGGACCACACTAACTAGCAAAACCTTGATCCATTGTCAATGCAAAGTGGAATAATTTTTTATACAGCTATGTATTGATTCCATTCCTTCCAAGTTCATCCATTTCCCATTTTCTCCTTGGTCCTGTTACAAAGATAGATCGGAATTTTGGCTGAATGCTCATCCTGACGTAATTGTGATTGGCCGATACCATCACATTCAGCAGGAAGGAGGAGACATCCAAACATGTTTCCAGTTTGTGTTGTTTGGATGAAATGTCCATTTCTGTTATCTCTTCATCAGTTCCTATTTTGCTTTTCCAATATGGATAGATTTCACCCTAGGTAACAGTGGGAGCTTAAAACCCTCCATAAAGCCTAAAAACAAACATGGACCTGTAGTGCAAGCGATTCTGCTCCAAGTTTGGGTTTAGATTTCCATCTAAACTGATTTTCATCTGAATTCAGAGTAAACATGGCGGACGCCATCTGTTTCCCTGTAGAGTGGAAAGAGTTTGATGAAATTCTTGAATGCTTTAAAGAAGTCCTTTGTTAACAACATTTATTTTTGACTTATCCTGTCCTCTCAAGCATAGATCCTTGTGTCTGGCTTTTTTATTTCTTCTAAAAACTCTCTGTGCATGTAGCCCTCAACTTTTCAATTACAAAATGCCTCCTATCTATAAATTCCTGTTCCTGATATTTGCACATTGATCACTTCTATTTTCAAGATACTTTGAGGACATTTAGATGAAAATTAAAGGGTTAAAAAAAAACCGCTTAAAGTTGGATCCAGAAAGTTTCACTAGTTAATTGTGATCTTCACACTATCAATAGGAGATTCTGAGTGTTTTTTATTAGCCCCAATACATACTATATGCAAATATGCAATGTTTTTGTGCAATATATAATATTCATTGCATTTTCAGCATTACCTGGGCTGCTATAGCAGCTATTATTATTATATATTATTTATTTATTTGTTATAAATTTTTTAGTTATTTATTTTTAACATTTTTTATTTTTGCTACAGATGTGTATTTTCCCACAAAAATATCACTAAATTTCAAGCTTTTTTCACAGCCATTATTCATGAATCAGTAGCAAGCTCATGATATAGAAGCTTGCAGCTGATATTAGTCCTTGTGTAAGTAATCCAACCTTGAAGGACATTGCGATCTTGAGTGACAGCTGACTGTGAAAACCCGGCTCAAGTGATGTCACATGACTCTAGACATCTGGGAAGCTCCCCGCTCAAGAAAGAGTGTCCCAGGAGTTCCCAGAATGCCCTCTGTGCTTTGCTCTGTTTTAGCAGACTGACGGGTGTGCTCAGGTTTCATACTGGGAGATAAGATCAAGTTTGTGTGAATTCTGTACAGCAGCAAGCGCTGTTCAGTGCATAACCCCCCAGAGTAGATGCAATATCACCTCACGTCTGAGCGCCAAGTGCATTTTAGTCCAAACTACAGCCGTCACGCTACACAAGAAAAGGATCCAAGGCCAAAGGTTGCACTTCCTTCGAGTCGAAATGTTTTCAATGAATCAGTCAAACAAATAATATTTTGATTAAATTCTTGAATGCTTTAAAGAAGTCCTTTTTTAACAACATTTATTTTTGACTTATCCTGTCCTCTCAAGCATAGATCCTTGTGTCTGGATTTTTTTTTTTTCTTCTAAAAGCTCTGTGGCCCTCAACTTTTTGATTACAAATGACTCCTACACTCTATGAATGGCTGTTTTGATATTTGCACGTTGATCACTCCTATTTTCAAGATACTTTGAGGACATTTAGATGAAAACTAAGGGGTTAAACGATAAAAAAACAAAGCTTAAAGTTTTAACTGTGTAAAGTACTTAACTGTGATGTTCAGTGCATAACCCCCCAGAGTAGATGCAATATCACCTCACGTCTGAGCGCCAAGTGCATTTTAGTCCAAACTACAGCCGTCACGCTACACAAGAAAAGGATCCAAGGCCAAAGGTTGCACTTCCTTCGAGTCGAAATGTTTTCAATGAATCAGTCAAACAAATAAACAAAACTCATTCTTGATTCTGTCTGAATTATTCGAACATTAGAGTAGCTTGTCTAACATTGGCTTCTGAGTAGGTTTTAGCCAGAAAAAGTGTTCATTTTGGCATGTTTGAACTGGATGGCCAGTCTTTGAATATGCATTGATTAAGTAAATAATATGCAAACGAATATATTTTGTTGTGTTCATTTTGGTAGGCAGATGCTAAATGGACTTATTTGCAGTGATGAATCAAGATGCTTTCTCTTGCTCTCTCTCAGTCACAGGAGACGGATGCGCTGCTTCTGTAACTCCACTGCCTCAGAAGAAGTAGTCTGCTTTCTGTCAGTCTCAGTCCTGAGAGACTGCTTCAAAGGAAGAAGATCAGCTGCAGTAACTGAGAGATAGAACGAGGGAGGAATGAGTGAGTGAGTGTGGGCCTCTGCAGCTCTTTCCCTCAGAAGGGAGGTGTGGTAGAGAGGAGGAGGAGGTCACGAGTGAGGTGAGCACACGTGCACACACTTTAGTGACTCCCATCTCCAGCATGGATCTGCTTCACAACTCTTCAGTAGCTCACCACACCAGAATTCATGATATGTGTAGCAGTAACAAAAGGTCAGTGGTGGACGAAGTACACAAATCAAGTACTTGAGTAAAAGTACAGATACGTATAATAAAATATTACTCCAGTAAAAGTACAACTTTTTCAATTTTACTCGAGTTAAAGTACAAAAGTACTCGATTTTTTATGTACTTAAGTAAAAAAGTACTGATAGAT
>NW_015638975.1:2938937-2965949 GCF_001515625.1 Sinocyclocheilus rhinocerous | reverse complement strand
CGCGCTCACAAGATCTCCCGGTTCTTACTTGTGAGTTCAGTTCACTGGAGACTCGCACTAAACGGTTCATTTGAATCAGTGAGTTGTCGACTCGAGAACAACTGCAATCGGTTCATTCTAATTCGTCAATTAATCGTTTAGTGCGATTTGCGAACCGATTTAAAAGGTTCATTGAAAAGAATCGGTTCGTTCTTGAATCAGACACCGCTTCTGCGTCTCGGAGCACGTGATATATTATAAGGAGTAACGATATGTTTTATGAAATGTAGTGAAGTAAAAAGTACGATCTTATGCTTTGGAATGTAGTGAAGTAAAAGTTACTCAAAATAAAACGACTCCAGTAAAGTACAGATACTTGAAAAATGTACTTAAGTACAGTAACGAAGTAAAGTTACTCCGTTACTGTCCACCACTGCAAAAGGTGGAATCCTACTATGTGTCAGGCAAAGAGTGATGTTTTTATTACTCTTTTTGCCACATTTTTATCAGATAAATGCAAACTTGGTGAGCATAAGAGACTTCCAAAAACATTATAAATCATAATTATTCTAAAACCTCTGACCAGCAGTGTGTATATGTTTTTGCATGAAGTGTATGAAGTTTCTTATGTTCATCAAGGCTGCATTTATTTGAAAAACAGTAAAACAGTAATATTGTGAAATATTGTTACAATTTAAAATAACTGTTTAGAGTTTGAATATATTTTCAAATGTAATTTTCTGTGATGGTAAAGCTAAATTTTCAGTTGCTATTGTTCTAATTGTCAGTGTCACATAACCCTTCAGAAAAAAAAATTTAATGAATCAAATTGATTTGATGCTCAAGAAGCATTTCTTCTTGAGCATCAAACTTCATCATAAGCGTACCTTACTAGTCTTCTACCACGCTACAATCCATCACGCTCCCTAAGGTCGCAAAACTGTGGACTTTTGACTTGACTTGACTTCTTATCAGTATTTTTGTGTTTTTTTTATATAGGATTCACTGATGAATAGAAAGTTCAAAGTATGCACTATATATATATATATATATATATATATACACATGCACACACACACATATATACATATATGAAGATACATAATTCTTGTAAAAGTTGCAGTTGTGAAATATAAAATAATGTATATATACATATACATTAGAGACATTTTTCTGTAATGTGTAGCAAATGGCCTGTTATTCAGTTCATGATAAAGTGCATGTTCATAAAGTTTTAATGTGACAGATTCTTAATGTACAGGTGGGCCAATGTGACCTAGTGTGAGAACAAGGTTTTCACCATGTGCTCTGCAATGAAGTGTTCCCTTCTTTAATGTCAGTTGCTTCACTTTTACTGCCAGTGGAAAGTATGCACTCGAGCCACGGATGAAGAATGCAGGGCACATGGGGGACTATGCTTGCAAAACCACGCTCAGCCAACTCATCTGGCAAACTTTGAGTGTCTTAACAGCCTTATGGAGATGAGTACTTTTAAAGCACTGTAGCACTTTCATTTAGGCCTGGAGGCCATGCACATTAAAAGTCCCAAATGGTGCTCCAAGTCTTCAACAACATTTTCCACAGTAACAAAGAAATCTAGCCATCTCTAATAAAATAGGTGTTTCTATTAAGAATGAAATGCCTTTGTTTTAAGTTTTATCCTCTCTCAGGCTGTTATCTCACCATGTGTGCACTACAAGGAAATAAAGTGTCACTGAAGTTTACATGACACATGTTGTGAATCATGGCTGCAAGCAAAGACCTTTCATTAAATAGCAAATGGAAAATGGCTGATTTGAATCGTGCAGTCAGCATGCATGCAAGTCTACACTTGTGACAAACAGGGCCACCAGGGGAAGAGAGCTGACCAGATTGTTGAGGTGTTGGAAGACCCCTGAGAAGTGTTGAAGAGCAGATCTGCATTCATTGCAGCTGGCGAGCAGACGTCTAGTCAGAACTCCAGCTAGCGCCTTCATTCTCCCTCCCTCTCTGTCTCATTTGCCGTTCTGTCTCTCTTTCTGGTCCCTCCTGGGGAAAATAATATTTCTCTCTTTGATTTCAATCTTGGCACCAAATACAGCTCCTCTCTCCCATATGGGTAAACATCCTCACACAGAAAGAGAAAGGGCAAGTAAATAAAGAACCAAAAAGTGCAACATTAACAAAAAAGTTAGCTGACCATGAGCTTGTTTCCACCTGTGCATGGACAGATATGCATCCTGATGAATGTCCATGGTAATTATTAGTGGTCATGACCCCCACAGCTGGATGCAGTGACATCTGGACACAAACAGACTCATAGATCTCTGTAGAATAATGCACTGCCTCTGCAGATTTTGGATTGGCTATTGTTATGACACTGGTCGATAAAAGGTATGAATTATAAATTCATACACTACCTTTAAAAGTTCGGAGGCAGTACAATGTCTAATGCTCACCAAGGGTGCATTTATTACCATAAAAATAGTAATATTGTGAAATATTGTTATAATTCAAAAGAATTTATTTCTGTTTGAATACTGTATGTTTTGAATTGGAATTTCTTCCTGTGAAGCAAAGCTGAATCTTCAGCAGCCAGTTTTCTTCAGTTTTCAGTGTTACATTCAGAAATCATTATAATATAATGATTTAGTGTTTAAAAAAACATGTCTCATTATTATCACGGTCGAAAACAGTTGTGCTCTTTTTCTGTGGAAACCGAATGTATTTTTCAAGATTATTTGATGAATAGAAAATTAAAATAAATAATAAAATAAAAGAAATGATTTGAAGTAGAATTCTTTTATAACATTTTAAATGACTTTTGCTCAATTTAGTGGATCTTTGCTGAATAAAACAATTAATTTCTTTCAAAAAGAAAGATGTTTTGTGTTCAAATGCAACCTGTGCCATGCTCTTTTCCTCAATATTTTCTGTCATTGCTCACCTTTTACCATCAACAAAAGGACAAGAATATTATTATTATTCACTACAAAGGTTTTTTCCTATGAAATGCTCTTAAATCAGTATATAACTAAAATGAAAACTAGATAACCCATGAGAATACAGATGTGTAGTCAAAACCAGTCGAGCTACGCTGCCAGTGATGCACACAGATATAAGGACAGGCCCAGATGGATGGCAGGTCAATGGGGGTGAAATGGACAGACTGAGAGGAAAGATGGAAAAGGAGAGTGAGGCATGGCTGGACGCTGAGAGAACGGACGAAGAAGAGAGAGCAGAATCAGAGGGGCATCTGGTGAATTCCAGCGCTGGTCTGCAGTGCAGCGGGAGCAAGGCTTCAGCTGAAGTGTTTGACAACATTTCTGCTAGTCACCGTTAAGCAAAATCATCATCCCTTGACCCGTTTATTTTCTCATCTCTGCTGGTACCTCAGCTGGTGCTAGCAACACAGAGGTCACAGGTTTCATTTTCAAGGAACACACTAATATAATGTAGGCCATACCTTGAATGCAAAATAATTTCTTTGGGATAAAAGTGTTTATTAAATGCATAAATATAATGCAGTGGTTCCTCGACCTTTTTAACTCCAAGAACCCCTACTGTCCACAACAATATTCAAATAATTGCAAAACTAATTATAATTCAATTATTAATTTAAAATAACTAAACTGTAGAATTCCAGAAGTTTATGGGTGAATTAATTTAAGAAATCTTGATTTTTTTAGTTGTTTTAGCTTATTTTAAAGCTTGTTTAAAACTTGTAGGTCCCCTTGAGGGCCCCAGTTATGAAGCACTGATGGATGTACCGTATCTTGTATGCACCAGTGACAGTTCAATCATACAATATGTATGTTTTTACATTTATTTTCTTTCTATGATGATAGTCATTTTTACCCTGCTGTTCATGTTTACGTTCTCCTAGGTAAAGATGTCTTTTGAGAGATTAGCGCCATCTTCTGTTTAAGATTATTTTACCATTCTCTCTGACACCTAGGTGTGCAACTTGAGGTCTTGAGTATATACATGCAGTAAACAACAGCTCACCGATGGATGGATGCTGTAATGGGACTGGTACTACAAGAAGTCTGTCTTTGATATGATTAAGGGGATACCGGGTGAATGGAACGGGCATTGAATCCAGACGTTCTCTGTTTACATTCAGGTTGCTAAGATGAAAACAGCTCTCACATGGATGCATATTAGTCTGATGAACTCCAGTGATTATTGTATTCAAGCAAATCCATGTTCGACTTGTGCATTCGTTTTGTGTTCAGATTTGAGGCCAGTGTTTTCAAGGATACGCTGAAATACAGTATCATCACAGGTGGACACAATTGTAGGCAACACTGACGATCTTCCGTGTAATCAAAACAGAACAGGCTTATGATTTTATGAACAAACTTAGAATATTTGAACTCGCTACGATGTCTCTGACATTCTCTGTCTCTCGTCTCCCATGTGAAGCATGAAGAAAACATTTTTGGACACAGTGCTGATTGCCATAATAACTCTGCGTCTGAGATGCTGCTCCTGGCTCAGGCTCAGCTTCAGCCTGTTTGTAGCTCCATATGTCACTACTCTGCCTGGAGATTTGTGGGACATCATCAAGTCTTGCTTTCAAGACGCTTGCTAGGAGTGGCCTCTCGACTTTGCATTTCTCTTTGCTTTTTTCACCCCAGCTTTCACTTTACTTTTTTTCTGGGCTCATCAACTGTGCAGAGAGACCAGTAATCGAGCTCTTTCATGTGGTTGAGATCTTTTCACAATCCAAACGCTTACCATTTGTTTGTGTCTTTTGCTGCCATCTCTCCCACTCCTGACTACGACAGATTTAAATGCTCTCTGGGACCTCACACGCAAATGAAATAACATGGCGGCGACAGCAACCATGGATGCAATTATCCTCCTCTTCAGTCTTCCAGTCTGCATATCTCTCCCGTCGGCTAGTATTAGTGAAAATGAGATAACAGAGTGAAAGAAGGAGGGCTAATGAAGATTATCCTTGGTTGTTTTGTGTCTACGGACCACAGTGCCAATCTGTTATCACTGTGGTCCACCAATCACTGTTTGATCTCAAACTAATGTCTGTGAAAAATACAATATAAACAAATTAGTTTAAAAAAAAACTACAATTCAGCAAAATATTTAGGAAGCTGAATTGTTACTCCATTAGCCCAGACTTTAGTCTTACATGATCATTCAGAAATCATTCTAATATAGGCCTACTTATTTGGCGCTCAAGGAACATTTCTTCTTATTCTTATTATCAATGTTGAAAACAGTTGTGCTGCCTAATATTTTGTGGAAACTGTGATACGTTTTTTTTCAGGAGTCTTTGATGAATAGAAAATTCAAACGAACAGCATTTGTTTGAAATCGATTTTTGCATTGTCTTTACTGACACATTTGATCAATTTAATGAGTCCTTGCAATTTCTTAAAAAAAATTACTGACCCCATCATTTTGAATGGTAGTATATCAATAATTATTATAATGCAAAATGTTTACTCTACTAAATTATTTGTCTCTCTATCCACCATAAAAATCTGAACACCACTGTCTTAGAATGTTACCACCTGTAAAATATTAAAATGATGTGAAAATGCCATATAAAATATAGTTTTCAGATAACTTATAAGTTTTGGTTATATATAAGCTTTTGTTGTCTGGGACTAACTAATGTTAAAACCTATGTAATTCCTGATAGAGACAGTTTTCTTCACCACTCGCACTAACTTTTCCTAAATCACTAAAAATATATGCCTTGCTGCAATTTGCCAAAATTGCAATCGAGTTTGTCTACAAATTTTATGTGCATGATCGTACCATAAATAATGTGTTGATGTCAATAATGACAGTAAATCCCACACACAGCTTTTCATATCTCATGCAGTCTTCTTCAGAGATGAGACCGTAAGAAATGGTGAGCCAAAACCAGACCATATTGAAGAATAACAAAAACTTAAATTACTGAATCATGGAAGAGACACAGAGCTGTTCAAATCCCCTGACGGGATCATCTTTGAGCTTTGAGCTCTATAGAGAGTGATTTATATAGCATTATAGACATTACATTGGTAGGACAGTATAGTTCTCTCACAGTGTCAATTCATGATTCACCAAGGACAATATGATATCTAGAGACTAGTCAGTGGGGTTCATTTTTAATACAAGCACTCTTATGGAAAAGATGCAGAAACAGACTCTCTTGAAAAACCTTTGGAGAACATGTGGGACACAGAAAGAAGCTTCAATAAAACATCATTAATCTTGATGGTGCCAGACCCAGATATTTGGGCAAGAAGACACAAGTGCGGCCCGACGTAGCTGTGCGAATATTGGGGCTGATCAGGGATTTTGACCGATAAAGCAGAGATAATTATTCAGAGAACACAGACATCCACATAAAAGATTCATTTCAGGAGGCCATACATGAGAGACACATGCATGTGTGCAGCCTTGCATGTTTGTGGGTGGCTACATCACTCTTGGTTGTCATTTTTCTACAGGCTCAAAAAAAAGTCCCCTTTCCCGTCAGTGCAAATAAATTCCTTATTCTTCAGAAGAAAGGGTTCTCTTACCACTCCACTTTGCGGCGAGACTATAGCACACTAAATGGCGGGGCAACTTAAGCTTGTGGCCATCAGACATACCGAATCAGGAAAGAGAGTATCCCTGCAAATAAAGCAAGACATGATTTTCAAAAAGTTATCTAATATTTCAAGCCACTGAACTATATCATCTGTGAACAGATATCATAATAATACATGGTTTGTGTTATCCATAGACATTAAAATGATAATAATATATATTTAATATTAGTGTCTATGTGAAAGATATTGCCTTGGTGGAAAGTGTTTCACTATGACTTACACACCAAATTGGCTATTTGTCATAGAAGCTTGTAACCATCAATGAGAAATGTTCACAGAGCTTTTGCCTGAATCACTGCACAGCTTCAGTCTATGTCCGGCCTCTAGTGGAGGAAACCTAATAACACAGATCCTTTTGCAGCAAGGCCAAACTTTTTAGGTGAAATATTTTAATACATTTATTGTACCATTTTATACTTATAATTTGCATTTTTTTCCTATATAAATTATTATACAACTGACACAAATTATGATTCTACACACGTTGGCGTGAATTTTATTTTACATTCGTTTCCATACTTTAGTTTTGAAATGCTTCAACAGTGAAATGATAGGAAAAGAAAACGCTTTCAAAATTGTGAACGGGAATTTTTATTTTTAAAATCTCTCTCTCTCTCTCTCGCTCTCTCTCTCTCTTTCTCTCTCTCTTCTGGGGCGCGTTAGGCTACCAATGGAATTTGCGAATAAAGTTAGCTAACGAAGCTTTTGGGAAACGCACGCACCCCCGGGCCCCGATTGAATTCAAACTTGGCAACAATATGACACACACACACACACACACACACACTCAACATGTAAAAAACCCAATAAACACACACTCAACATGTAATAAAACCAAATAAATATCTGACAAAGTATACATATAGTATAGTATACATACATACACACACACACACACATCAGTTTGTATATATATATAGGCCTACTTTGTCAGCTATTTATTGGGTTTTAGACATTTTTAAATAGATACTCCGTCATATATATTGCATATTTACATATATATAATATTTTAACAAAAGTCAACTTATTTATAAATCTGTTTCTAAATTGTACCTGCTTTTGGAGATGAGTTCAGGCACAAACACATACACCTATAAGGGTCCTTCAGCGCTTCTGCATTGTTAAGACGAAACTCGCGAAGCAGCTGGAGTTGCTGGGGAGCGTCTGTTGTACTTACAGAAAATAACATCTAAAACACTGAAATCCAACTGTATCATACAAATATATCTTTCAAAACTTTGAAAGTAAAGGTAAGACGCTACCGTCATAAGAATGATCAGTGTTCTGCATCCATGAAAGCGATGACCAGCTGAAGCTAGCGGCTAACGCTCACAGTTCGCTAACTTAGAAAATCTAATAGCACGCGAGTGAAGTATGATTCTCTAACAGCGCTTTTGTGTTTATGTTTACGTCTGTGTGTTATGTGATGGCTGATTGCTCAGTTCTTCTGTTGTGTGTTAATACGTGCAGCTAATAGAGCTCAAGGGATGTGCTGCTGGCCAGCAGTCTGACCCTCCGGCCAAGAAGAAAGATTTGAGTCTGTTAGTTAGACTTAAAAGCCTTTTAAGATTACGCCGAATTACACTAAATGTGCTGCAAAAATGTCGTTCTCTTTCTGATCTATTGTGGATGAGTGGCAATTCGATTATATCAGAATTGATGGATTGGGAAAATTGAGGTTCATCCCAGACAGATGGGGGTTTCTGAGTCTTCATTTGGGATAACTGATAGACCTTTGTTTGCTCTCTGGACCGTAAAAGTAAGTTTAGATTTTGACTAGTTTTAGAAAAACTAAATCTTATTTTTTTTTTAACTTATTTTACTGTACTATAAAAGCACTAAAACTCTCATAATGTGCTGTTGGTCTGAAATATCAGCACAGCTGTCTTTACCTGAAGCTGAATCATAGCCATGCTGATGTCAATAGATTTGACTAATATGCAGGAAGTTATTACTGTTTTCCGGGTCATGACAGACAGGTTGTGTTCTGTTATCTGCTTCTCATCATTACAACATTTCTGCTAGTCACCGTTAAGCAAAATCATCATCCCTTGACCCGTTTATTTTCTCATCTCTGCTGGTACCTCAGCTGGTGCTAGCAACACAGAGGTCACAGGTTTCATTTTCAAGGAACACACTAATATAATGTAGGCCATACCTTGAATGCAAAATAATTTCTTTGGGATAAAAGTGTTTATTAAATGCATAAATATAATGCAGTGGTTCCTCGACCTTTTTAACTCCAAGAACCCCTACTGTCCACAACAATATTCAAATAATTGCAAAACTAATTATAATTCAATTATTAATTTAAAATAACTAAACTGTAGAATTCCAGAATTTTATGGGTGAATTAATGTAAGAAATCTTGATTTTTTTAGTTGTTTTAGCTGATTTTAAAGCTTGTTTAAAACTTGTAGGTCCTCTTGAGGGCCCCAGTTATGAAGCACTGATGGATGTACAGTATCTTGTATGCACCAGTGACAGTTCAATCATACAATATGTATGTTTTTACATTTATTTTCTTTCTATGATGATAGTCATTTTTACCCTGCTGTTCATGTTTACGTTCTCCTAGGTAAAGATGTATTTTGAGAGATTAGCGCCATCTTCTGTTTAAGATTATTTTACCATTCTCTCTGACACCTAGGTGTGCAACTTGAGGTCTTGAGTATATACATGCAGTAAACAACAGCTCACCGATGGATGGATGCTGTAATGGGACTGGTACTACAAGAAGTCTGTCTTTGATATGATTAAGGGGATACCGGGTGAATGGAACGGGCATTGAATCCAGACGTTCTCTGTTTACATTCAGGTTGCTAAGATGAAAACAGCTCTCACATGGCTGCATATTAGTCTGATGAACTCCAGTGATTATTGTATTCAAGCAAATCCATGTTCGACTTGTGCATTCGTTTTGTGTTCAGATTTGAGGCCAGTGTTTTCAAGGATACGCTGAAATACAGTATCATCACAGGTGGACACAATTGTAGGCAACACTGACGATCTTCCGTGTAATCAAAACAGAACAGGCTTATGATTTTATGAACAAACTTAGAATATTTGAACTCGCTACGATGTCTCTGACATTCTCTGTCTCTCGTCTCCCATGTGAAGCATGAAGAAAACATTTTTGGACACAGTGCTGATTGCCATAATAACTCTGCGTCTGAGATGCTGCTCCTGGCTCAGGCTCAGCTTCAGCCTGTTTGTAGCTCCATATGTCACTACTCTGCCTGGAGATTTGTGGGACATCATCAAGTCTTGCTTTCAAGACGCTTGCTAGGAGTGGCCTCTCGACTTTGCATTTCTCTTTGCTTTTTTCACCCCAGCTTTCACTTTACTTTTTTTCTGGGCTCATCAACTGTGCAGAGAGACCAGTAATCGAGCTCTTTCATGTGGTTGAGATCTTTTCACAATCCAAAATTTTTTTTTTAACTTATTTTACTGTACTATAAAAGCACTAAAACTCTCATAATGTGCTGTTGGTCTGAAATATCAGCACAGCTGTCTTTACCTGAAGCTGAATCATAGCCATGCTGATGTCAATAGATTTGACTAATATGCAGGAAGTTATTACTGTTTTCCGGGTCATGACAGACAGGTTGTGTTCTGTTATCTGCTTCTCATCATTACAACATTTCTGCTAGTCACCGTTAAGCAAAATCATCATCCCTTGACCCGTTTATTTTCTCATCTCTGCTGGTACCTCAGCTGGTGCTAGCAACACAGAGGTCACAGGTTTCATTTTCAAGGAACACACTAATATAATGTAGGCCATACCTTGAATGCAAAATAATTTCTTTGGGATAAAAGTGTTTATTAAATGCATAAATATAATGCAGTGGTTCCTCGACCTTTTTAACTCCAAGAACCCCTACTGTCCACAACAATATTCAAATAATTGCAAAACTAATTATAATTCAATTATTAATTTAAAATAACTAAACTGTAGAATTCCAGAATTTTATGGGTGAATTAATGTAAGAAATCTTGATTTTTTTAGTTGTTTTAGCTGATTTTAAAGCTTGTTTAAAACTTGTAGGTCCTCTTGAGGGCCCCAGTTATGAAGCACTGATGGATGTACAGTATCTTGTATGCACCAGTGACAGTTCAATCATACAATATGTATGTTTTTACATTTATTTTCTTTCTATGATGATAGTCATTTTTACCCTGCTGTTCATGTTTACGTTCTCCTAGGTAAAGATGTATTTTGAGAGATTAGCGCCATCTTCTGTTTAAGATTATTTTACCATTCTCTCTGACACCTAGGTGTGCAACTTGAGGTCTTGAGTATATACATGCAGTAAACAACAGCTCACCGATGGATGGATGCTGTAATGGGACTGGTACTACAAGAAGTCTGTCTTTGATATGATTAAGGGGATACTGGGTGAATGGAACGGGCATTGAATCCAGACGTTCTCTGTTTACATTCAGGTTGCTAAGATGAAAACAGCTCTCACATGGCTGCATATTAGTCTGATGAACTCCAGTGATTATTGTATTCAAGCAAATCCATGTTCGACTTGTGCATTCGTTTTGTGTTCAGATTTGAGGCCAGTGTTTTCAAGGATACGCTGAAATACAGTATCATCACAGGTGGACACAATTGTAGGCAACACTGACGATCTTCAGTGTAATCAAAACAGAGAACAGGCTTATGATTTTATGAACAAACTTAGAATATTTGAACTCGCTACGATGTCTCTGACATTCTCTGTCTCTCGTCTCCCATGTGAAGCATGAAGAAAACATTTTTGGACACAGTGCTGATTGCCATAATAACTCTCTGCGTCTGAGATGCTGCTCCTGGCTCAGGCTCAGCTTCAGCCTGTTTGTAGCTCCATATGTCACTACTCTGCCTGGAGATTTGTGGGACATCATCAAGTCTTGCTTTCAAGACGCTTGCTAGGAGTGGCCTCTCGACTTTGCATTTCTCTTTGCTTTTTTCACCCCAGCTTTCACTTTACTTTTTTTCTGGGCTCATCAACTGTGCAGAGAGACCAGTAATCGAGCTCTTTCATGTGGTTGAGATCTTTTCACAATCCAAACGCTTACCATTTGTTTGTGTCTTTTGCTGCCATCTCTCCCACTCCTGACTACGACAGATTTAAATGCTCTCTGGGACCTCACACGCAAATGAAATAACATGGCGGCGACGGCATCCATGGATGCAATTATCCTCCTCTTCAGTCTTCCAGTCTGCATATCTCTCCCGTCAGCTAGTATTAGTGAAAATGAAATAACAGAGTGAAAGAAGGAGGGCTAATGAAGATTATCCTTGGTTGTTTTGTGTCTACGGACCACAGTGCCAATCTGTTATCACTGTGGTCCACCAATCACTGTTTGATCTCAAACTAATGTCTGTGAAAAATACAATATAAACAAATTAGTTTAAAAAAAAACTACAATTCAGCAAAATATTTAGGAAGCTGAATTGTTACTCCATTAGCCCAGACTTTAGTCTTACATGATCATTCAGAAATCATTCTAATATAGGCCTACTTATTTGGCGCTCAAGGAACATTTCTTCTTATTCTTATTATCAATGTTGAAAACAGTTGTGCTGCCTAATATTTTGTGGAAACTGTGATACGTTTTTTTTCAGGAGTCTTTGATGAATAGAAAATTCAAACGAACAGCATTTGTTTGAAATCGATTTTTGCATTGTCTTTACTGACACATTTGATCAATTTAATGAGTCCTTGCAATTTCTTAAAAAAAATTACTGACCCCATCATTTTGAATGGTAGTATATCAATAATTATTATAATGCAAAATGTTTACTCTACTAAATTATTTGTCTCTCTATCCACCATAAAAATCTGAACACCACTGTCTTAGAATGTTACCACCTGTAAAATATTAAAATGATGTGAAAATGCCATATAAAATATAGTTTTCAGATAACTTATAAGTTTTGGTTATATATAAGCTTTTGTTGTCTGGGACTAACTAATGTTAAAACCTATGTAATTCCTGATAGAGACAGTTTTCTTCACCACTCGCACTAACTTTTCCTAAATCACTAAAAATATATGCCTTGCTGCAATTTGCCAAAATTGCAATCGAGTTTGTCTACAAATTTTATGTGCATGATCGTACCATAAATAATGTGTTGATGTCAATAATGACAGTAAATCCCACACACAGCTTTTCATATCTCATGCAGTCTTCTTCAGAGATGAGACCGTAAGAAATGGTGAGCCAAAACCAGACCATATTGAAGAATAACAAAAACTTAAATTACTGAATCATGGAAGAGACACAGAGCTGTTCAAATCCCCTGACGGGATCATCTTTGAGCTTTGAGCTCTATAGAGAGTGATTTATATAGCATTATAGACATTACATTGGTAGGACAGTATAGTTCTCTCACAGTGTCAATTCATGATTCACCAAGGACAATATGATATCTAGAGACTAGTCAGTGGGGTTCATTTTTAATACAAGCACTCTTATGGAAAAGATGCAGAAACAGACTCTCTTGAAAAACCTTTGGAGAACATGTGGGACACAGAAAGAAGCTTCAATAAAACATCATTAATCTTGATGGTGCCAGACCCAGATATTTGGGCAAGAAGACACAAGTGCGGCCCGACGTAGCTGTGCGAATATTGGGGCTGATCAGGGATTTTGACCGATAAAGCAGAGATAATTATTCAGAGAACACAGACATCCACATAAAAGATTCATTTCAGGAGGCCATACATGAGAGACACATGCATGTGTGCAGCCTTGCATGTTTGTGGGTGGCTACATCACTCTTGGTTGTCATTTTTCTACAGGCTCAAAAAAAAGTCCCCTTTCCCGTCAGTGCAAATAAATTCCTTATTCTTCAGAAGAAAGGGTTCTCTTACCACTCCACTTTGCGGCGAGACTATAGCACACTAAATGGCGGGGCAACTTAAGCTTGTGGCCATCAGACATACCGAATCAGGAAAGAGAGTATCCCTGCAAATAAAGCAAGACATGATTTTCAAAAAGTTATCTAATATTTCAAGCCACTGAACTATATCATCTGTGAACAGATATCATAATAATACATGGTTTGTGTTATCCATAGACATTAAAATGATAATAATATATATTTAATATTAGTGTCTATGTGAAAGATATTGCCTTGGTGGAAAGTGTTTCACTATGACTTACACACCAAATTGGCTATTTGTCATAGAAGCTTGTAACCATCAATGAGAAATGTTCACAGAGCTTTTGCCTGAATCACTGCACAGCTTCAGTCTATGTCCGGCCTCTAGTGGAGGAAACCTAATAACACAGATCCTTTTGCAGCAAGGCCAAACTTTTTAGGTGAAATATTTTAATACATTTATTGTACCATTTTATACTTATAATTTGCATTTTTTTCCTATATAAATTATTATACAACTGACACAAATTATGATTCTACACACGTTGGCGTGAATTTTATTTTACATTCGTTTCCATACTTTAGTTTTGAAATGCTTCAACAGTGAAATGATAGGAAAAGAAAACGCTTTCAAAATTGTGAACGGGAATTTTTATTTTTAAAATCTCTCTCTCTCTCTCTCGCTCTCTCTCTCTCTTTCTCTCTCTCTTCTGGGGCGCGTTAGGCTACCAATGGAATTTGCGAATAAAGTTAGCTAACGAAGCTTTTGGGAAACGCACGCACCCCCGGGCCCCGATTGAATTCAAACTTGGCAACAATATGACACACACACACACACACACACACACTCAACATGTAAAAAACCCAATAAACACACACTCAACATGTAATAAAACCAAATAAATATCTGACAAAGTATACATATAGTATAGTATACATACATACACATACACACACACACACACATCAGTTTGTATATATATATAGGCCTACTTTGTCAGCTATTTATTGGGTTTTAGACATTTTTAAATAGATACTCCGTCATATATATTGCATATTTACATATATATAATATTTTAACAAAAGTCAACTTATTTATAAATCTGTTTCTAAATTGTACCTGCTTTTGGAGATGAGTTCAGGCACAAACACATACACCTATAAGGGTCCTTCAGCGCTTCTGCATTGTTAAGACGAAACTCGCGAAGCAGCTGGAGTTGCTGGGGAGCGTCTGTTGTACTTACAGAAAATAACATCTAAAACACTGAAATCCAACTGTATCATACAAATATATCTTTCAAAACTTTGAAAGTAAAGGTAAGACGCTACCGTCATAAGAATGATCAGTGTTCTGCATCCATGAAAGCGATGACCAGCTGAAGCTAGCGGCTAACGCTCACAGTTCGCTAACTTAGAAAATCTAATAGCACGCGAGTGAAGTATGATTCTCTAACAGCGCTTTTGTGTTTATGTTTACGTCTGTGTGTTATGTGATGGCTGATTGCTCAGTTCTTCTGTTGTGTGTTAATACGTGCAGCTAATAGAGCTCAAGGGATGTGCTGCTGGCCAGCAGTCTGACCCTCCGGCCAAGAAGAAAGATTTGAGTCTGTTAGTTAGACTTAAAAGCCTTTTAAGATTACGCCGAATTACACTAAATGTGCTGCAAAAATGTCGTTCTCTTTCTGATCTATTGTGGATGAGTGGCAATTCGATTATATCAGAATTGATGGATTGGGAAAATTGAGGTTCATCCCAGACAGATGGGGGTTTCTGAGTCTTCATTTGGGATAACTGATAGACCTTTGTTTGCTCTCTGGACCGTAAAAGTAAGTTTAGATTTTGACTAGTTTTAGAAAAACTAAATCTTATTGTTTTTGACCTATGTATATAGTATATCATTGAAAATATCTTCGATTAAATGTGATTGATTGTCATGCATTATGTAGGTAATTATTATTTTTGTAATTGTTTTTGTCATCTGAGCAAAATGATAACAAATATTCTTTGGCTTTATCTTTACAGATGCCATCAGTGACCACTGGCGACAATGCTGTTCACTCCTCCAGTCCGGATTTGGCTGCTGCACCATCTGAAGCCCTCAAGCAAGTACTTGGTGTAATTGACAAGAAGGTCCGCAACATGGAAAAGAAAAAGGTATGTCATTGTTAATGTGAAATCAAGCTTGACCGTATTTACTTAATACACCAGTCCTGAGAATATTGTGCACAGTTTATCAATACATGTAATTCTGAAGAAAAGTTTTGTTTTTATATTTCACCAAAGCTTCGCTAAAAATCTTGCCAGTACTTGATCCAGTAATGTAATGCAGATTAGCATAAAATCAATGAATATTTTGGTGATAACAGCAAATAAGGATTGATTTAATGGACATTGAGTGTCATTTGTGTCTGTTGAAACGCCTTTATAAAAGTGGTTATTGTAGGTCAGTTGATCACCACAATCAACTAAAGTAACTGGCTCCATTTATAGCATGAAATGACCACTTTGTATGACCAAATCAGTTAACGATGGATAAGATCAAGTCCCATCTCATCCATTTTTTTCTCAACATTAAATATAAATTTCACTTGGATATCTATCATCTTCGGGTTTTTTTTCTTAATACTTTTTAGATGGTGTCACGTTATACATGTCAGTAATGCAGTTCAAATTAGAACATGGATTTATTTATTTTTGTTTTGTACTTTAAGACGTTAGAACGAGCCGTTTTAGGTAGGTGTGGTTAACTCTTAACTTTTATAAAGAATATCTCTTTGGATTTGAGACTTTAGTCTTTGCAACTTTACAGATCTTCTTTATGCACCAAGAGCTTGTAACACTCCAAAGAGAAAGGAAAAATTTAAATCGCATCATATGACCCCTTTAAAGCATTGGGTTTATGTTATTTTATTTTAGTGAAGTTTAATGAATGCTTCTAAAAAATAGTACATTACTGGTGTGTCTTAGTTTACTATGAGTCTCAACCAGAAATATAGTGTGAAAATGGACCGCTCAGTGGTATAAATTGTGTCAGCTTGACATGATGCTTGCATCTGATGAATTTTGTGGAATTTACATTTTAATCTGCATTCTACTCCTCACCATTAACATGAGAAAACTCTCTGTTAAGAGCAAGCTGGATGACTACCAGACAAGGAAGAACAAAGGAGAACGTCTCAACCAGGATCAGCTGGTATGTGCAGTATACTCTATTCAATTCTAGTCCTTTGTGCTCAAATATATCAGCTCTGTTCCTTTATGTATTAAATATATATGCTTCTTTGTTTCATATGTGTAGGAGGCTTTATCTAAAGCTCCGGAGGTGGTTCACAACTTGGACTTTGCCCGTGAGTTGCAGAAGAGCTTCCTGGCTTTAAATGTGGAGGTATGTGTGTGTTTGTGATTGAAGTTTACCTGACATTACCCTGTTTTGTACTTGGCGCCCAGCCTCAGTTTCATCTCAGCATCTACATTCAGTTTTACTCCTATCTAGCCTAAAACCGATAATGCAATGCAATATTTCTGTCCTCACAAAGCGATAATGCTGTGGGACAGCACCTTGCCTCGGTTTGTTTTGCCGAGTTTATATTAAAAATGTTTTGATTTGTTTTCTTGTAGATCCAGAAAACAGTGAAAAAGGCGGGACGACGGGAGCAGCTGAAGAGGGAGGAAGTGGAGCGCAAGCGACTGAAAGCAGTGCTGGAGGTGCAATACCTGCTGGAGCAGTTGGGGGAGGAAAGCGTGAGGCAGGACCTGACTCAGTCCAGTGGGGATGCCCCCGTACTCACAGAGTCAGAGCTAACAGGCCTGGACGAGTTCTATAAGCTAATTGGGCCTGAGCGGGACTCTAGTGTAAGGTGAGGATGGTTCATTTATCCTGTACAGTTAATTTGAGTTTGGAGATTTAGCATGTTTTAATATCTTTATCAAAATGCCTTTTGATTCCAGGTTGGCTGAGCAGTTTGAGGAAGCATCCATGCATTTGTGGGAGCTTTTGGAAGGAAGGGATAAAGCTGTGGCTGGAACCACATGTAAGCAATGTTTTTTCCCCCCGACTTTACAGGCTATTTAGCCTTACAATTGGACCCAAAATATTTACTTTTTAAACTGTAATGGTTTATATATACATATAGGAATGAATAAATACAAATAAATAGTCTTTTTTTATGTGGATAATTTTTTTAAGAGTGCCATTTATTTATTAAAGAATACCATTATTATTATTAAACAAAGCTCTATTGTAAAGGTTATTTTTTTTTTTTTTTAACTGTCACTTGAGTCATGTATAACTTTAAACCGCATAAACACATTTCATTACACCAAATAAACAAAATAATTTTCTTTTTAGCAGCATCATATGACCCCTTTAACATTGTCAATTAAGGGATGTACATTTTAGGCTTGTGGGACTTGCATGACATTAAAGGTCTCTGCTTTATTTTGAACATAATCCAAAAATGTTTCAAAATTCTGTGAGGGATTCGGTTGTGAACTTGGCCTCTTGAACTATTCATAGCTTGAGTGAATCTTATTCTTGGTAACGCAAGAGTGAGTTTGAGGTTGTTTCATGAAAGTTAAAAAGAACCAGTTTGTAAGATTCTTTTGTTTGTTCGAGTCACTGCTTTTCGTCATTGTTATCAGATTTATTTTTTTAAATTGCATTTACAATTGTCAGAATGGTTTTGAGCAATGCCAACTGTATAATCAAACCAATATTTGCTCTTCAGTGAGTCTGAATACCAATGGGGCCATCCCTCGTTTGGCCTCTCTATGAATGGTGGCACTTGCCATGGCTTTTGCAAGCTGTGCTCTGTCTCAGCCCCATGAGGGTCAGCAATGCTTCGTGCTGACTTGTGACCCACGTCAGCAGCTGGGCAGGCAGCCAGTGGTCTGCACAAAGCCTCTCTGCTGGAGGTTTTAATGATAGACAGTGCCTGCCTGCGTAGTCCTACAGAGAGGGTGGGAATCATGATAGTATCAAATTTTGCGGACTCGGCCTATGAGACCTTGTTTGCTGATATTGTTGTAGTTTTTGTGGGCTAAATTGAAGTTACCTGCAGGGAAGAAAAATGCCTTTTGAGTCCAAATGATGTAGTTTACATCTGCCAGCAGACTAACTGGGCCTTGCTAAACTTTGACTTCTTATGTTAACCTGTTTTTTGTGTCTTGAACAGACAAAGCCCTTAAGGAAAGCTTGGACAAGATGCTGCTAAGTGGGTACTTTGATCGTGCTCAAACACATCAGAATGGAGTGTGTGAAGAGGAGACGGGGGCCGCAGCAGCGGAGTCTTCAGAGAGCGAGGAACGCCCCGCTGAGCCAGGTAAAAACAAAGCCATCAAATTTCAGAGCAAAGAAATGCTTCCTCGCACAGCTGCCAGCTCACATCGCTGTTCTTGTCTTTTCACAGAGGGAACCGCTCAAGAATACACAGAAACTATTGAGGTTGAAGCAACAGAGGTGTGAATTGATATTACCACACTTTAGGGCTTTTCACACTTGAAATAGTTAATCCTGGGTCGTTCTAAACCCCAGGTGAACGGAATCCTGGGTTATCTTCATAGACTGTAAAAAAAAAAGATGGACGACGCGTCTCCTATTCCTTCCACTATAGAAAAGTGCAGACAAAGCATCTCGGTATGGCCGCTGCCATCTTGAGTAAATGATGTCATTTGGAGTCAGAGTCCTGAGTAGTGTGAGGTGGAGCCGCGGTATCAAACTCCCACAGACCCAATCAACCTTACCGACACGCCCCGTTTTTATAGCATCAAATTACTAGCTAAAATCAAACTTATTACAAAAACGAACAATTTAACATATATCAGCGTGATAACAACTACCTTAAATGACCAAAACCATCTTTTGGAAAATTGTATTGGAAGCATAATTTATTTTTTTATTTTGACTGAAGTCTCATTCCTTTACATGGAGAGGGTGGGGTTTATGACCTGTACTGCAGCCAGCCACCAGAGGGCGATCAAAGAGCCTGCAGCTTCACTTTTCAGGACGTGTGAGGAACACCTGGTTATCTTGCTTCATTTTTTTACACTGCATTTTTTTATTGCCATAAGTTTGTACGATTCATCAATTTTATTTTGACAGTGCATGGGACTTTCATTTTGACAGAGCTGAGAATGCTAGTGTCTGCTGCTAAGCATCTAGCTGAAACATTCTAACACAAGTTTGGCAAAAGCTATGCTAACCCTGCTCGTGAGCTGGGTTTCATAACCATAGGTAAAAAGCAGTGCTAACCCGCTTCTGAATTACAAGTGTGAAACATTCCTCTACCTGGGGTTTAAAAATGGAGTTTAGACTGATGTTAAGCGCAGTGTGAAAAGCCCTGTTTTATGTGCATGCTTCAAAAAAAATATTGTGTAATATAACTTGTTTTTGTTTGCTGGTTTTTATTGTATTTGTATACTTGTATTTTTTAAATAGTTTTTGCCATGAAAATAGCCTAAGATACTGACATGGCATTAAATAAATATATACTACTACTATGTGCATGCTTTATGTAAATCCTGGTTTTTTGGAAGGCAAGAAAACATTCTCCAAACTACACAACTGCAGTCATATGTTCTTAATGACCCGCACGTCTTTTTCCTTATAGTTTGTAAACAGACAGTTCATTCCAGAAACCACCTACAGCAGCAGTGACAAAGAACAAGGAGCAGAGTCGAACACAAGTTCTCCGGTATAGTAGACCTGATTTGTCAAAGAAAGCACCAGAATTGTTCGCAACCTTTGACCAAATGGTGTTTACACTGTGATCATTGTTTTTTTAGGCAGTTAGTGCCCTCCAGCAACCACAGCAGCCACCTGCAGCCATGAGCCCGGCTCTGGTCAGCTCAGAACCACACACACTGAACGCCGTCCTCCCTCCCCCTGCAACAGATCCCGTGGTCCGAAAGCAGGCAGTCCAAGATCTCATGGCTCAAATGCAGGGTACCTTCAACTTCATGCAGGTAAACTGCAGAATTTATAATTCATAACACTTCCAAGGGTTGCAGTGGTCTTTTCTAACTCGTCTGTAATGTAACGCAGGACTCCATGCTAGAGTTTGAGGGGCCGCCTCTAGATCCTGCTATTGTGTCGGCGCAGCCCATGAAACCTGCGCAGATGGTCTGTCCACCAGGTTGGTATACAGATTTTAGTAGTTTGCTCTAAAAGCAAAACACAATTTGAGTTGAATTACTGAAATAAATGAACTTTTCCACGACATTATAATTTATTGAGATGCACCTGTATACTCGCCCTCATGGTGTCTCACATGGGAGGGGTTGTTTTTGTTTTGTTTTTTCAATCAAATATGGCACCTTTAGAACCATCGTGTCAGGTTGGGCATCAATCACTTCATCAGATTCTGTTGCTTTTTGGGTTTTATGACCAAATGTCCAATGAATATCAATGAAAAATCAGTCTCATTTGAGAACTATGGTGAAGGGTCGAAGATTCCTTACAACAGTGGTATTTCAGTATCATTAAATTACTATTAAAGCATTTATGGTAACACTTTATTTTAAGGTGTCCTTGTTACACATATTAAATGTACTTACTATTATAACACTTAATTAAGAAAGGAAAACTTGAAATCGCATCATATGACCCCTTTAATATTCGGAATTAGCCTTAGTTTTTATATAGCTTAGGTTGTTGATATTTTTGGGCTTTTGGTACTTTTTTTAAAGCAATTTTAGTACTTCATCTTGTTTCAGTTAGGCTGGCTGCACAATAGATTTTTTTAAAGATTTTAAGGCCAATTTTAAGGTTGATTTGCTCCCCCGAATGATCAGGGGGTGTGGCCCGATTCAAGGCTTGTCGCAAACGAATTCTGTCCAAAAAATCCTCTATTGTGGTGTCATTACGATTATTAAACTGCTCCCAATCGAGTCATAGCGTCCCCAAACTCAAATCATAAATATCAAACATGTTAGCTGTTTGCTAACATGTTTAACATGCTAACATGCTAAGCCACAAAAGCAGAGTACTACTATGAAAGAACATGGCCCATGGCTAAAAATCGTTGAAACTGTCTTCATGTCTGTGGTATCCCATGGTTTTAAAATCGGTTAAGATTTGAAAATCGTCTGGTGTGTGGCCAGCCTTAGTTGCAACATTTCCAATAATTGAAGTTAGGTTTTTAATCTGATTTAATTTCTGCTTTTTCAATTACTAAAAACATTTTTTAATTGTTTTAAAGAATGTTAGCCTTTAGGAATGTTAGAATTTAGGATTAACTATTCTATTTTTTTTTTTCTGCATGTGTACTGCTTCATTTCCTGGCAGTAATATCCTAAAATGTTACGCTTTTTTTTTTTTTTTGCTCACACAGAATCCCGACTACCCCAACACAATGCTCTTTCTGTGCAGCCTGAACCCACGCAAGTAAGTTCAATTAGCAGAAACATGCTTTCACGTGGTTTCTGTCTGAAATGGCATGTCTGAAATGGCTTTCCTAAAACTCTGTTTGGCCTTCCAGGTACCGATGGTCTCGGCTCCAAAGGAGGCCTACTCCTCCACACCCCCTCTCTATCAGCCCCCTCATAACTCTGAACCCCGACCACAGACAGACTCCACTGACCCCCTGCAGGTAACGGCGCACACCGCAGTGGTTTCGCAGATGCTGTGTGTACTCTATGGCTTAGATATGTGAGTGATGTAGGATATACACCCTAGGTCTCCATGCCCCTGTCGTCTGAGCAGACCCCCACCCCTTCCTCTCAGCCCCAGGTGTTTCAGCCTGTCTCCAAACCCCTTCACAGTGGCATCAACGTTAACGCAGCTCCATTCCAGTCCATGCAAGCGGTAGGCCTCTACCTGTCTACCCCACCCTCTCCAAACTCACCCCCTCAGAGTTTGTCTCTCCATTCTGCATTCTGTTTTGTTTTTCATGCTGTGTAAGGGGCAGTTCACAAAGAACACACTTTTGCATTACATTACGCTGTTTTTCCATTGGTTTTCTATGTAAACAAGTGTTACACTGACACGTTTGATTGTTCTGCTCATGTCTTGCAGCTTTTGCAATGTCTCACACATGTTGCGGTGTTCTAAAACATTTTAGACCTTAGGCTTATTTTTCTTCCACTGCCCCACGTTTTTACATGCAAGAACGCATTCTGTGTGAATGGCCCTTGACAGTCTTGTTTTGTTTAAAAGGATGTGAACATTTTGAGTTTATCGTGTTCAAGCCTGTTGTATATCATTTGTGGATGAGCCGTTACCGTCAGTCAGTGAACAGTGAAAGGATGTTTAATAAAGCGTCAACTAGTGCACCAAAACAATCTTTATTATTTTTATCTTAGTGTAAATTTTATTTGTCTATCCTTTATCTCCTTTTAAATGTTTATTTATTTACCTAATTTTTAAAAACCTGTTTGTGCCATGAAAACAGGCTGATATGGCATAATACGACTTCCTACAAACCACATGCAAGTTTTGGATATGCTTACATGTTTTCTCTCCTCCATTAGGTATTCAATATGAACGCTCCAGTTCCTCCAACCAATGAGATGGACTCTCAGAAGATTTCCAGCCAGTATCAGAGTAGCTACGGTCAAGGCTTCAGTGCACAAGGCACCCTTCCAGCTGAGCAGCAGGAAATACCTCAAGAAGCCCTCCAGTCAGGTAAGAGAATTGCTGCTACATTCGTGCCATTTTATAGTTTTAAAAGTGTAAACTACTATAACTAATTGGTTCATAAAAATGTATTTTTGTTTCTTTGTAGTTGGCCCTTTCCATTCTCAAGACCAAGGTATTCCATCTGCATCTCAGCAGCCCTCGGGGCAGGGCACAGGGTTTGGGCGGCCGGGTCCGTCCTTTTACAGCAACAGAGCAATGCCACGAGCTGGACCCAGAAATCCCAGAGGGGCTTTGAACGGCTTCCGTGGACCATCAAATGGATTTAGAGGTGAGACAAGACAGGCTAGTCTGAAATCTAATGTAAAATCTGAAAAAATCCAGTGTAAAATATCACAAACTTTGTTTTTTTCTTTTTCTTTTTTCTTTTTTTTAATGTTTAGGTGGATACGATGGTTATCGCGCTCCATTCCCCAACACTCCAAACTCCGGATACGGTCAAACTCAGTTCAGCACTCCGCGAGATTATTCCAACAACACCTACCAACGGGTAACTTCAAGAAAACAAATACCATGCAGATTTGTGGAGACTTGAGAAGTCATATACAGTATGCGGTACCATAATAGAGTATGTTTTAAAGTCCTGTGTGTTTTCTTTTCAGGATGGATATCAGCAAAGCTTCAAGCGAGGAGCTACCCAGGGACCTCGAGGTTGCTCTCGAGGTAATGCTCAAGCGATGCTATCCTAAAATCTGTGGGAAGACTTGTTTCTTTTTGGCCACTTTGAACATTCAGTTATTGAGAATGTTTCCCCCAGCCCATATTTTTACTCCTATCAGTGGTTTTGTTTTGTTTTTGTTTTTTTGGCTTCTTGATTCAAGTAAGCCCGCTTTGATAGTTTTAATATAGTAATGTGTTTTACAGAGACACAATGGAGAGCTGAAACTGTCAGTGTTGTGATTTTTCAGCCAGGTCGTGTTTAAAACAGATATTCCTGTAAACTTGAAAGATTTTCATTAATTTATTTTTTTTATAAAATAAAATGCAAAAAGATAACGGCCACTGTCGGTTTCAAACCATAGGAGTGTTTTTGATATTTTGTTGGCCTGTCCCCCTCCTTCCCATACTTGGTTCTTGCCTGTGTATAGGGTACTGAAGGCATTAATTGTTTTTTTGTTCACCCCATTTCATTTGAAGAGTTTTTTTTTTCAGCTGTCCTGCCCTTTGTATGCTCATGTCACTCCTTGAGAGAATGTTTCAATAAAGATGTGTTGCATTACCTGCTTGTCTGCCGCTGCTTTCTTTTTGCTCTCCATGCTCGAAAATCCTCTCACCTGTCCTGTGACCCTTTGTCTACTAAAGTGTTGAAGGTTGACTTTGTTTCCTGTAGTCTTCCCAAGGGGAGGCAGGTGATTAGTCCGCTTATCGGTCCGTTTTTTCTGCAACTCTGCTGTTTGCTTTTCTGCCTCTTGCGTCATGTACTATATCCTGCTTTCCAACAAGATTAAGAGTTTCTTTTAATTAGGTGCGAAGCATTAATGCAACAAAATGGCCCTAAGGTTTCCTCCATGATCTACGATGCTGTTTAAAATCAATCCATAGCCAATGCACTGCTTTTCCTGCTTCTGTCAAGCCAAAAAATAGTTAACAAAAAATGTTCTATGTCGTTCCAAACCTGTATTTATTACCAGATTGACACTGCTTTTTTTATATATACAATTGAAGTCAATTTTGACCATGACAAAAAGACAAAGTTTACTTTAAAAGCTAAATATAAAAGTTGTATAAACTGTTGTTTATTTTTTGGTCACTTTTGATTCTTACTGGTTTCATACACTTTCATTGTATAAAAACGAGGTGCAAGAACATCTGGCAAAATATTTCCTTTTGTTGTGATTAGAAGAAAAAATATGGGTTTGGAATGATGGGGTGATTGTGGCAAATTGCCATGGCAAAAATTATATGGCAAAAAATACAGATATATTTTGGGGCAAAATATGCTGCTAAATAATCTTGTGTGACCTGGACATTAGAAGCTATTTGTTGGATTGTACATAATTTGAGGAAAGCTATAAGAGGGCTTTACCAAAAAATAAACCGAATACTCTCTCATGTGACTATTTCAGAGAATCCTGTTGAGAATACGTATGTTGCTACTGACATTTGCTCTAATTGCTGGTTAAGATGGTTTAAGTTAATTACATTTGCAGTGCTTTTTATCTCCATAATGTCATTTCGCTTTCACTTGTTTTTTTCAAAGTCTAGTTAAGAACAGCCAGACTGTTGCATGTTGCGCTACAGTCCAGCTGTGAGAGTATTTAAATGCTATAATGATATATGGAGCTGTTCCGATGAATCTGTTGTTGTAGTTTTGGGATTGATGGTTTGCATTTAACACTTGTGGTATAAGATACATAATGTACGCATTTCATGGGTGTTTTATGAAAACAATACCATCTGAAAAGCGTGGAAAGAGCTCATTGTAATTGGCCCTAAAACATAATTGAATGCGACTAGAATATTCAACTCCACATTGATTTTCTGATGTATTTGGGTTTCAGGACGAGGGGGATCATATCGGTCCAGCAGAGGAATGGGTCCCATGGCTGCCCAACAGACCAGCTAAACCCAGTCCTTTAGCCATTATCAGCCCTGTTCCACCCTTTTATCTCCTCCACCCGTTTGGACTCTTAAACACGAGCCGTGCCACTCCAGACCATGTAGTTAGATGACCGCACGATTAGCAAGTATGGACAAAACCAATGGTTTTGGGAAAAATACAGTACCAATGAGACTATAGCACTCCCAGTACTGTAATTGCTCAGAGCTCTCAAAGCTTTCTCTCAATCATATGCTATTGCACAGCCTTTACACATTTGAGACAGAACACGTGCCTTTGATTATGGGTGTCTGGATTTTAATTGAGCTTGGTGGAATGACGACTTAGTAGCTGGGAACAGCCGCTAGATTATGAATGTGAAGTACACCGTATACCAAAGGCACTTAGTTTTTGGCCAAACGAACTGTTAAGTGAATGTGAAAAATTTACTTGTATGTACTGTATTGTAACGTGATTTTTCTCTTCTTTTGGCTCAGCCAAATGGTTTACAGGAAATGCATTGTACTGTTTGTGGCTGAATGACTGCTTCATTGTATTTCTTCCAATCAATGTTGATTAGAATTAATGCTAACTAATAAATGATTTTTGAAGGACAAGACACTTTAAAAGTTATTCACACACATTAGGTATGACATAAGCGCAGACAGACAGGATCTTCTTTGAAGCCATAATACACTTTGTGCATTTAATATGTTACAAAATCAAGACTTTGTAAAAGAGCATAATAGGACCCCTTTAAAGCACACGTGTGCATTAAAAAAAAATTTTTCAATGGTTTTTGACAGGTTAAGTATAGCATAACAGGAAACTTGTGAAGCTAGTGTTGGGTTCAGTACAAGTTACGCTCAGGAGACTTGTACTGTAGAAGTAATTGCATGTGATGTTTTTTGTTCATAAAAGAAAACTTTTTTCAAATTGTTTATTTTTTATTGACCTTACTCTCAAAGTTCCCACTGTAAGCAACATTTAAACTCCAGAGTAGCCCTAATCAATTAAAAACTTCCAGTACAATTCAACAATATTCTGATACCACACAACTAGGTTTAAAGTAGCTCTTCATGGCCATTAAAATTTCAGAAAAATAAATGTGCAAAACAAAAGCGTACACACATCCAATCCACTGTGCTGGAAAATAAAATATCCACAACATATGAAAAAGATATTTTCAATAACAAAAAGAAATCAAACACTTATATCAAACCGCAAAGTCTGCATTAAATGTATTATGCTTACAAAACCAGCCAATTCCGTACTAGTTAAAACCGCAGCACACAACCGCAGGTAATCATTGACTGGGCAGGAGGTACTGTTTGTTGAAGTCTCTGGTGCTAGGTCAGTTTTCCACACAATCACGCAGGAAAAA
>NW_015638975.1:2918347-2938544 GCF_001515625.1 Sinocyclocheilus rhinocerous | reverse complement strand
TATGAGAGCCTGTTCTAGTACACCCCCAAAACAAAATCAAGATATGAGAGCCTGTTCTAGTACACCCCAAAACAAAATCAAGACTTTGTAAAAGAGCATAATAGGACCCCTTTAAAGCACACGTGTGCATTAAAAAAAAATTTTTCAATGGTTTTTGACAGGTTAAGTATAGCATAACAGGAAACTTGTGAAGCTAGTGTTGGGTTCAGTACAAGTTACGCTCAGGAGACTTGTACTGTAGAAGTAATTGCATGTGATGTTTTTTGTTCATAAAAGAAAACTTTTTTCAAATTGTTTATTTTTTATTGACCTTACTCTCAAAGTTCCCACTGTAAGCAACATTTAAACTCCAGAGTAGCCCTAATCAATTAAAAACTTCCAGTACAATTCAACAATATTCTGATACCACACAACTAGGTTTAAAGTAGCTCTTCGTGGCCATTAAAATTTCAGAAAAATAAATGTGCAAAACAAAAGCGTACACACATCCAATCCACTGTGCTGGAAAATAAAATATCCACAACATATGAAAAAGATATTTTCAATAACAAAAGAAATCAAACACTTATATCAAACCGCAAAGTCTGCATTAAATGTATTATGCTTACAAAACCAGCCAATTCCGTACTAGTTAAAACCGCAGCACACAACCGCAGGTAATCATTGACTGGGCAGGAGGTACTGTTTGTTGAAGTCTCTGGTGCTAGGTCAGTTTTCCACACAATCACGCAGGAAAAAGCATATGACCGTTCTATGGCACATTGCTGTGGTCGCGGGGCATCTGTGGAGAATCGTGGGGTGGGCTATTGTGTCCTGGAGGCAGTGGCTGATTTTGTTGGGGTATATTTTGGTGTTCCTGTCCTAGATCCTGTTGATTTTGGGGTGCATGTTGTTGTTGTTGTTCTAGAGGGATATCTTGGTGTCCTGGGGGCAGAGGCTGGTGCTCAGGGGGCACAGGAGGCTGGTCATGTCCTAGTGACTCAGGGACAGCATTCCCTTCCACTGTTATAAGAGATTTAGAGTGTTTTGTATTATTGCCAAGAATAACAGGTTACACTTAAATTTAATGTTTAAAACTCTAGTGCATTTGCCAAGAATGTTACATTGAAAACATGTTACATTTAAATGTTTAACATTTTAAGTATATTTGCCAAGAATGTTGTTTTTAAAAATAAGGTGTTAGATGTAACTGTAATGTTTAAATGTTAAAATGTATTTTTGTCAGTAATGTCACTATTAAAATACATGTTTCACTTGAACTTTAAATGGTTAAAATTCAAGTATGTTTTGGAATAATGGTGTGGGTATTTTTAATATTATTTTATATTAAGTTTTTTGTGCTTTAACAACATGTAGCCACGACATTGGAAACCATGTAAACCCACTGCATACAATAACTGATATAACGTTTCTTTAACCGTCTTCACAATACTGTTAACCTAGAAAAACATGTCAGTGGATCTCACATTTAAAACCCAGTGTAAGAATAGCTAGCTAGTGTAACCTTCACATGTATCTGGTTATATGTCTGAAGTGAAAGTATTACTTACATTGCATCTCAGGTGGAGGCGGAACCTTCTGTGTTTTTAACCGCTCCATATGCTCCACGGCCTGATAAGGATGACGCACAAAACAGGTTTTTTTTCATTTACTTGTTTTAAACAACTCTTCTTGTTTAGTTTTTTTTTTAATTCAATGAGCAGGTATGAGACAAATCAGTTCAGTCACCTGCTGCAGTTCTAATTTCTGAGCATTGAGCTGCTCCTGCTGTCGCTCCAGATCCTCTTTCTGCTTCTGAAGGTCAGCTGCTTTCAGATTTAAGTCTTCCTCCTGCCTGGCCAACTGCTCCTCAAACACTCTCATCTCTTCGTCAGTATATGCCTGGTTCTGTTCTAGAGTCTGGGGTCATCCAAGATAATTATTAAGTTGTTCCTTATTAATTAAAGGACTAAGCTATTAGGCAATCATCCAACATGAAAGCATGAATTAGTGGCTATTAAGCAATGGTCTAAATATCTGTTAAGCATGTGACCATACTCACTTCCCAGCTGTCTGGTTCAAGAAACTCTTTTTTCTTTGTGGCAACCAGAAACTCATCTAAGGACACCAGTCTGTCTTTATTAGAGTCAACCTGTAAAGGCCAGGAGATTACAGATTTAGAAGAAAAAAAAAACATTTTCCCGCCAGGGATTTGTCAATCTTCCTGAAGTTGCCAAGTCGTACAAAGAGAATTGGCCCATTGTTATAATCATCAGTTAACCTCGTTCATGACATGTTCTCTCATTCGCAGCCTCTCCTCCTCCATTTCAACCATGTCGTCCTCTTCATTAGTTGGATCATAGATCTTCTCCAGCTGAAAAAAATAATCACAATAGAAGCCATTTCATTTGCTGCTATATAATAGCAGAGCATGTTATAACTGCAATTACTATATATGTTTTATTTTTATTCTGTGGTGAATTATGCAACGGTTATACCTCTTTCGTGAACAGGGCTTCCAGCTCTTGTTCATCAAAGAAGCCATCTCCATTTGTGTCTGCAATACAAAAAAAAGAGCAATATTAAGCATGTCATTTTAACATTCTCATATCCCGGATTCATCTTAAGCTATCAAAAATATTTTACCATGCAGATTGAAAAATGTTTTGGGGTCAAAATCTTCAGGGTCCAGGCCATCAGCCTCTTCCCACACTTCTTTGAGCTGATCCTTGCTACCCTACATAACAGAACATTCGAAAAACATGAGCATATCCTCAATGAAATCACAAACATTAAGATAAGTAAATACGTGGCGACTTACGGGGTGATTGACTTTAGGGTGATCAGCATGTTTCTTCTTCATCTCCTCATAGTGCTCCTCTTCTTTCCTCCTGCCCTCCTCATCAAGTGTCTTCAGGTGTTCCCGTCTCTCGTGCTCTTTCATCATCTCGTACCTTTTAAATTCTTCATGCCGTTCCTTGTCGTAGTTCTCCAGATCTTTTGTAGCCTATATTGCAAGATCATAAATATGACTGAAATATAATTGCTTGACATGTTTTCGTCTTCAGTTATCTTATGAACGCGAAAAGAAGGAAAATGGCCATGAGATGTTTCTTGGATTTAAAACAAAGAGTGTTAAATGATGTTCTTTTTAAGCGCATATGGAAGATTCCAGAAATCCTTTAGAGTGTATTTGTAGAACGCAGTTCAAAAACATTTTTAACCAGTACAGACCATATTTAGTGAGTTACATCAGTCCCACTTTTATAAAAAACCTGAAAATATTAAGACATTTTTAAATCGTAATTTCCAGGCCTGGCAGTGTCAATGAAATGTTTTGTGTTTTTTCTAAATCACTGTGAAATTATTTATTAAAAACTACTTAGTCATGGAAATTTATTGTTATTATTATATTTTTATGCAATAAGAAATGTATTTTAAATGCTAAATATATTTGGCAGCTTCATTCTTGACCTTAAGGATTATCTTAAGCACCAAAATCAAGTATCAAATAAAGGGAATATTCAAGCATTCAAAGTAACAGCCACAGAATTAAATGAAATATGATAGAAGCTGAGTAACTGTAAGTAATGACGTACCGATTTAATAAGTCTGTCCAGATCCTCAACCTCAAATGTGTGTGGGTTCATGTGGTTCAGATACTCAAACTGTTTGAGTAATGCCTGGTGATCTACTGCAATATCTGATAAACATGAGAGAACAGTGTACAGAGAATGTTTTGAAGACCCATTTTGTGTTTATGGTCTGTTCATTCATTAATACGCCTACATAGGAGAAATAACCTCAAGCACTTATTCAACTGTAATTATTTTTACAGCCATTCTTACCATTCCCTCCTTCAATATCTTGCTTGGCTTTGATTAGGGTTCTCAGACGGCTGACTTCTTGCCTTTTAAGTTCATCCAGCTTGGTTCTCACATGGTGGCTGACAAAGTCAAGCTCTTTAGCCAACTTCCCTTGCTGAAATCAGCAGGAACGAACAGATTAGCTCTGTGTGACCCTTGTATTGTACAACACAACACAAATAAAGCCATGCTGTTTCTTACCTTTATATCTTCCATGTCTGTGTTGTGAAGCTTTTCTCTAAAATGTTGATCTTTTTCAAGGAAATCGATAACTTCCCTGAGATAGCGGTCATAATGCAGTCCAGTGTCCTACAAATATAAATAATTATGTGTATATGTATTGAATACAATAGTGTGCTTTTTTTCTTTGTAAATGCTAAAGTAAATGCTTTCAGAATTGTGAGCTTATTGCCACAAAGAAATAACCATGCATATTTATGCATCCTCACATTACAAGACTACTTACTGTAACTTGCAGCCAAAGCTTGTTATGTAATTAGCTGATCAAATATCTCACCACACTCTGGGGAGGCTCTTTGACTGTTTCCTCTGGGAGCTTCACCTTAGTTTTATCTATGCTTATTGGCACTGCCTTGGCCCAGGACATCACACTCGCCAACACAAGGCAGCTGGTGAGGAGCCCCTTTAAATAGGACATCTGGGAAAATCAGCACACATAGGCCTATAGATGAAACATTAGACGGAGATGACAGCTCTATCATATCACATAGCAATACTGACTGGTTATGTCGCAAACCCTAGTGAGCTGACTGCCATTTTTGGGAATCCCATGTGAATCTGAAGATTCGAATCGAAATATTTTCGACATCACAATTCGAATAGGGGTCTAGGTAGGCAGCTCAGTAGGGCTTGAGACACAGCCAATGATTGGCAGATCAGCTCTCCAATAAGCCCGTTACTAAGGATAAACAACATTAACAGGCAGTTAGCGGGTCACTATATTAAAGTGATACTCAAAATATACATGGTTTTGTATGGCAAGCCATATTGCATTACAGAAATGTGGTTCGAAAGGATGGCTGATCTCGATACATAGAGGCTAATTTCATTAGCTTTCATTTGACAGTGAAGTCTATGCCAGACGTTATAGCGAAACAAGTTGGACATTTTATTAGGCAAGGCAAGGCAGTGAAAAGTTGAATTGTTGATGCTGTATTTGGGTTAAGGCAATTAAATAATGGCACTTACGGTGTCAGATTGGTTTCTATCGAGCTATCTCGAGTGTTTTCCGCTTCCTTTCATTACCGCTGGCTTCCTGACTGTCCGCTATCTTGGACTGATGGTGATGACTTACAGAGGCGGAATCAGAACAGCTAGCGAGCTAACAGAGCAGAGCAGCAGGAGGAGACAGAGAGCTCGTCCACGTAGTAGATCATTTACAGCGCTTGATTTGCATATTGGGGTTCTTCTTCTTCTTCCATTTTTTGGCGTGTTACATCCTGTGTGCATACTATAAATGTTCGTTCAAATAAAAACTGAGATAACCAATTATACATTTTACCATCTATTCCTATCCTTGATGCTTTAATTAACAACCCTTCTCTCCATATTGTGTCGTACGCTTTTTCTATATCAAAATATACTACTGCCATAATTTCTTTCATTTTTATTGCCTTCTCTATTTCGTTACTGACTTTTATTAATGCATCCATTGTTGATCTTTTACCTCTAAATCCACACTGATATTTACATAATTTACCCTTCTTTTCTAACTCATAAGATAATCTGTGAACTATGATCTTTTCCATTAATTTACATAAGTTTGAAGTTAAAGCAATTGGTCGATAACTTCCTGGGTTTGTTGGATTTTTGCATATTGGGGTTTAGTGATATTGTTTATGACACCGATAGAAGGCTTCCTGAAGGGAGCGCGTGGGGGCTCAGAAAGCGAATCCTCGCTCAATCGCATTCAGATCATATAATCTTTCCTTTTAAATAATTTGTACACTTGAAGTATGAAAGATTAAAAATTGTTGCTTATAATGGTTAGTACATTTCATACGAACAGAATATTTTCCGAGTAATATCTATAAAAATATTTTTAAATCATTATTTATTTATCACAAACGCCTGTGATTGGTGACTGGCGCTGAAAAATGTAACGGGTAACAGGTGATAATAATGCGCGTGTGTTTGGATAATAATAATAGATGTTTGGATAATAATTAAAACCCATATAATGACAATAAGAAGCTTAAATAGATAATAAGCTTAAAAACTACACACTGAAGAGTTCTAAATAGGAGAATTATTATTTATCAGGGCCGCTAAGCTCCGCCCATTGCACAACTCTGTTAGATGCTACTGTTCTATGCGCTTATTCTATTTCTATAGCATGCTTACAGCAGTAGGGCTTTTCTTATAGCGCCACCGGCCGGTGGATATGAAAAGAATAGTGTATTTTTTTTTAATGAAACAACAAAGCACAACGCTGTATAACAGGATGACAGTAATAAAGTAAATGATGAAAAAATGCAAAAAAAGACAAGAAAAACATGAACCCATTACATCACATAATGGACAGAATTACAATAGGATTTTATGGCAAAGAACCGTTCTAGATCAAACCCAAAATGTTTATTCGAAATTAGAGAGAGAAGAGACTTAGTATAAAATATAATTTCTGAATTTAAAAAAGATGTAATTTAAATTGATTTTATGTGAAATGTAATGACGAACTCTGCATTTATTGATGACAGAAATAGATGGCAGGAAACAAAATGGAGAAATAATTGAAAAGAAAAACTACAATCTAAAAATATCACATTTAACATACTAAACTAAAGTCTGAACGAGGAGGGGGGAAAGGAAAAAGAAAAACAAAGGAAAAAGACTTAAAAGATCCTGAAATCAACGGACAGGAAGTGATATTTGACATCACTTCCGCCTCCATACTTCACTTCCTCTCGGCCTCGGCCTCGGCTCGGTCTTTCTCTCTCCTCGCTCGCAAAACCGCCATCATGGGTCGTATGCACGCTCCCGGGTAAACGTTTGTCTTACGCTAAAAACACATTCTGCAGGCCACATTTCCAGCCCAAAATAATGTTAACTCTTTATAACATATGCTGAGTCTGGAATATGTATTTCCATTGGAGCTAGAAAAGAGTTTTTGAGAAGTACATTTAGTCTTACTTTCTCTTCCCCTGTATAGCGTGATGGCAGCACATGTAGATTGAGGCGCTGCAGGATGGACACATGAAGGATCTTTACACACTGCTTCAGTTCACATTGACAGTTTATGTGCGGTCTGTTCTGGTATCATATCGCTTAGTTTAACAGAAGCTACGTTTGGGTGTCAGATGTGTTTCGTTTTTGAGAAGTACATTTAGTCTTACTTTCTCTTCCCCTGTATAGCGTGATGGCAGCACATGTAGATTGAGGCGCTGCAGGATGGACACATGAAGGATCTTTACACACTGCTTCAGTTCACATTGACAGTTTATGTGCGGTCTGATTGTTCTGGTATCATATCGCTTAGTTTAACAGAAGCTACGTTTGGGTGTCAGATGTGTTCGGCGGTTAGTTAGGGCTGATCAGACCACCTCCTAAATAGTTTTTATGCATTCATCAGAACATTTAATAGTCGGAACTCTAATTTCAAGTTCACTTTAGATCTAGGATACACTTTTGTTCACTTATCTATGCTTTATATATGACCTGTTGTCAGTTAACATGTTTACGGTGTGGCTTACTGAAGGAAAAGGGAAATTGTTTAGAAGTTGTAATTTACGGTTTCATTATGGAAAATGTGTTTAACTGTTCAATGCTTTATTTTTTTTAGCAAGGGTTTGTCCCAGTCGGCGCTGCCCTATAGACGAAGTGTCCCCACAGTAAGTCCACTGATTCAGATTTGTGTGGAACAATAATTCAAATCTAAATGGCCAAGGCTGTTAAAATAGTCAATTATTTTGTATTTTAGTGGCTCAAGCTGACATCTGATGATGTTAAAGAGCAAATCTTCAAACTGGCCAAGAAGGGTCTGACTCCCTCACAGATTGGTAAGTTCTTAGTGATATCAAATTAATCTTACCAAGTGCAGTCGGGTCCATTGTATAACAATAATTTCACAAGGTTTTTATAGCACGTTTTTTGTACACCGTGATCATGCAAAGACAAGTTTGAAATCAAGAACATTAAAGGAAACTATAAACTAATACGAATAAAATAAATGGAATTAGTAAAATGGTTACAGCAGAGGCACATTTGACATTTGTGAGCTGCTTTCCAGTAGAAGAGATTGCTTCTATGTTCATTTGTTGTTGTTGTTGTTTTAATCCATAATTATAGATGCTTACACATCATTTTTTTTTCTATCGTGTGTTTTCATATTTGTGGATTAGATGTCTGTATTGTGTCTGTGCCTGCACAATTTCATTATGGAACTAATATCACCTGCCATTTTCTCATTAGGTGTGATCCTGAGGGATTCCCATGGTGTTGCTCAGGTGCGTTTTGTCACTGGCAACAAGATCCTTAGGATCCTGAAGTCCAAAGGTCTGGCCCCTGACCTGCCTGAGGATCTCTACCACCTCATCAAGAAGGCTGTCGCTGTGAGGAAGCACTTGGAAAGGAACAGAAAGGTAATGAAACGGTCATTCATATTACATCATGTACTTGCATCTTTACAGTGCAGACGATCATTTTTGGAAGATTTAAGGAAAAATCAGTCCAATGTGTTTCAGCTGTTTTGTCTCATCATTGTCACTTGTGGTCTTGCAGGACAGGGATGCCAAGTTCCGCCTGATTCTGGTTGAGAGCAGAATCCACAGGCTTGCCCGCTACTATAAGACCAAGAGAGTACTTGCCCCCAACTGGAAGTAGTGAGTGTTTGATTGACTTTTTTTCGACATTACAATAAATTATTTCGCTAATATGTAGTGCACATTTCATTGTCCCATTCTTCCCTTGTAAGAACTGAGATATTTCTGATGTGCTAGATAAACCTTGGAGGTAAATTAGCAGTTTGGCTTTATTGTGCCAGCACTGCCAGTCCCCTTCACACAAAAAACTACTTTTGTCTTTCAAAAATTAGTTTTTCCTGAATTTATCTGATTTATTTGTTTGTTTTCATCCGCAGCGAATCCTCCACAGCTTCTGCACTGGTGGCATAAATTTGCAGTTTTTGGACAAATAAAATATCGGAATCAATTCATGTTGTTTGTGTTGTTTCTGTCAGACTGATTTGCTTTACTCCAGTTGGGTATAGAACTGTGTTGCAGTTGCATTATTGTTTTAGTAGAATACAGCGGTTACATATGTGTGTATTCCGTCACGTAAACGTCTCATTCAGAATCCATCATAACAGAATATTCACTTGGCTCTTTTCAAACAAAGTTCCTTTATGGTTGATGCAGTTGGAAAGATTTGTAAATCTTTTGAGTATTATTTTTTTCTGTTTAAATGATCATTTTACAGACATTAAAAGAAGTTTTGTGGCCAGCATTTTGTAGTGCATGTGTATTATGCTTTTCTATTGACCGTGTAAGAACATTGAGAATAAATGAGTTAAAATTATTGCTCAAAATGGAAAGAAAGGCATGTTGATATATTAGGTGTTGTCTCATTGACATTAATTTAAAGGAAAAGCCAGAGATCTAATTACATGTCTAGCTGGCACCCAGATTAAAATGTATGCCATTATTTGTTAGAAAAAAATCAACACAAATGTGTGCACCTGTACTGGATCATGAGAAGCTACTGTTTTGAGGAATATATACATGGCTCAGTAAGTTTATAAAAGTTTACTAGATGACTCACTAGGTGTGTGTCATTAGTATATAAGGACATGCCAATTATTCTAAGGAAATTGTTCAATTAGATTAAGATTGGTAACTTCATACAGAGAAAGACTAGAGAGTGAAAACTCGGTTCTTTATAAGGTGCTGCATGTGGATACACTGTCTGAATAAGTGACCGCGCTAAGGATCTTGTCCGCTAGAGGTCAGTGCTCACCTTTTGAAATGTGTGCTAATGGCAATACAAATATTCCAAAAGTGTAAAATGGCTAAATTTGTATTGTCTGCATTAATCGATGCCGTAGAAAAGAATCTATTAAAAATAGTCACCTGGTGTACAGGGTATTTTTAATAAGCAAAGCAAATTGACATTAATTAAATATGTGAAAATATGTCCTGGTTAAGGATGTCTTTAGTCAGCCTTTCATAACCGACACCTTTTATATCCTTTAAAAACTTGATTTGTATCTTTGTTCAATTAATGGAGTCTGGCTTTTATACAAAAAGCCTTTAAATCATCGCTTTAAGCAGTTTCTGAAAAGCTCTGGCGGTCTATTATGAACGGCACCATAACTCGTTTTCAGTTTGATTAAAAATAATTGAGTACTAATAGAGGTCACATCACTGAGATGAGGTATTTTAAACTGTGAAATGAAATAACATACATTTTCCACAAACTGTAGCTCCTGCAGTGCTTTCACCGTAGATGTGTACATTATGTCATATGACGCATTTGCAGCTAATACGAGAGAGGAAGGAGACGTATTGAGAATCAACTGTTGCAGATCACTTTATTCTGCATGCAGCGATTTAACTGCAGTTGCCTCTGTATGAACCTCTCCTAAGAGAGGAAAGTAACACTGAGTCACCTTGCAGCATTGTGAGCTGCTGGCAGTGGTGAGGAAACCATCAGCAGTACAATACTGCAGAGCTGCGCAGGACTGCACCCCATTACTAAATGTGTGCGACTGCGAGGGACAGACAGAGTAAACGGAAGACCTTTTAAGTGGTATTACAGAAAGCCCCTAATTCAAACAAGCTTATTAGCCGGACATGTGCTGTGCTCTGTTGGAGGCATATGGCATGTTATTCAGGCGGACTAGGCCACAACACGGAACGCGGTCAGGTCCCACCACGGTGCTGGTGTGCCCAGGGTTACAGTTCTGTCAGTCACAGGCTGCTACTCCCAAATCAAATCATACTGTTTAAAAAAAAAAAAAACAGTAAAAACTGTAATATTGTGAAATATTAGTACAATTTAAAAGAATTGTTTTCTATTTGAACCTATTTCAAAACGTAATTTATTCCTGTGATGACTGATGGCAGGCTTCAGTGTCACATGATCTTTCATAAATCATTCTAATATGTTGATTTGATCAGTGAAAACAGTGAAAACATTTGTGCTGGTTCAAATATTTTGTGACAACTCACTTTTATACAAATGCACTAGGATCAGGAAAATGTCTTTTCATGACAAAATCATGTTTATCCATATGATATTTCTTTGAAAAATCTAAATCCACACATCTGAACATGAAGTGATGTTTATTAGGCTATTTTAAAATGCAACTCACACACACACACTAATCTTATGATGACAGTTAATTTATTGTTAGTGAATACACTATGTAATTTATTTTACTGTCGCCTCTTTGCCACTAATACAGTCCTTGTCTTGTGGTACATTGACATATGTATAGTGTGACTTTGAGCAGTGCCTCTTATACCAGGATGAAATTTATGGATGGCATGAGGAGACAGGGCAAGTCCAGTTTGGCGCAGTGTAAGCATTATTGTAATGTCATGGTTGAGATGGCTCATTCTCAGTGCAGCCAAAGGCGGTCATAAGTGACGGAGCTGATAGATTGAAACCCTCAGCTGTGTCATTTTTATTCACCCTGGTACACACACAAACAAGCACAAACATCATGACCTTCCATATTAACTGCTGCCTGCACGGAATGACCTTAGAGGTGCACTCTGATTTTTTCTGCACTGTTATATAAAAGCAAGAGCACTTTTAAAAAATGTTTACAGTGATGTACACTCACATGATCGATTCGGTGTCTTAGTAGCATTAAAAAGTTGCTTTGTTTTACACTGAACCGATTGCCTTATTAACATCGTTAATTAACTTGCATGACCAGCTGAACAATTTTTCTCTGTAAACCTCTATTTTTGGACATGTTTGCAAGGGGAATGATCCATAATTTAATAATGGCTTACTGAGAATAGTGCATTTCTACAATGACATTAGTAATAAAACACATTTACTTTTGCATGGCTTCTTTGAGCTTATTTCCAGAATACAGTCATGAATTTCCCAGTTCCCATAGCACAATAACCACTAATAGCAGTTGTGAAATATCCCCACCTGCTGTTTGAACTGCACCCTACATAATGTTATTATTATCTTTAGTTTGTTTCCCATTTCCTTCACTCCCCAAAAAGTAAATGTTTTTCCTCTGTTATAGTTGTGAAATATAAATAAAAATATAAATATAAAATGTTTCAAAAGATATAATTACTGAATTGTTGAAGACATTTTATTTGCAGAAAGATGCAATTGACCTTGTTTATACACACATTTTCACATACTTGTACAGAAAAGGAGGTATTTTACAGTATAAGGTCAACCGTCAACTGTCAGCCAGACTACAGACTGTAGGTGGCTATAAATAGCATGGCCTATAGTGGAAGGATAATCAGCTGTTGTTGCAGTTGGATTGTTTCTTTTGTAGTGACTCTGCCCTGCCTTAGTGAGAAGTTTGACCGGGTGTGTTCCTGTGGTTATGATCAAGAATGTATGGGAGAGTCTTTAGGTATGAGTTTTGTGTCAGAGATTTCTCATACAGTACTGACGTATTGGCACGTTTGCTTTTATGAGGAAGTGTAGGCTATTCTTGTCCAAATATTAGCTCAAGCTCATGTGTCCATTTACCAGCAAATGTTTTGTATAGCCCAGTTAGTTAATATTAAATCAGATAACCGTTAGCCTATGTTAAGGTCATCAGCTGTCAAGTAAATATTATTTATTTATTACATTTATTTATTAGGTATATTTAAGTATAAAAATATGTAGGCCTACCTAATGAATAAAAACTTTTTGAATTACTATAAACATTTGAGTTACTATATTTATTTCAATTTCAATATCTTTATGAGTGCTCTGAAATATAAAATGAGACACAGTTAGTGTAGACACTTTTTAAAGTGGCTTTTGCACATGATGAACTACCACTGAGCATTAATTAAATATTAATAACATACCTGCATGGGTAGCTAAATAATATTATTCCTGTCTAGGTATATTTAAAGGTAAGTAAATGACCTAATATTTTCTTATTAGACCAGCTGCCCACGCGCACTCAGATCACGAAAAGTGGCGCGAACAGAGTGACGCGAAAGTGTAAACAAAGCAACTTTACGCTGTTTTTGTCAGCAGGGAGCCAACAAGACTTTCTCAGCATGTGTACGACTCAAGAAAAAATGTTTATTCCGCAAGATATGTTTTCTCAGTCGGGTATTTTTGGCTGGGAAACACGTAGGAGAAATGTTAGGTTTATAGACAGGTTTAACCTGACTAAAATAATCACTCACTTCGTACTATTGTCATTTAAATCATTAGCCACTGTTCGCCTACTTGTTACCTGCCAAAAAGCTCAAATCTGTGAAGACTGTTGTCATGACCGCAACACAACAACAAATGTCCAAATGCAGTCTGGCTTTAATACAAATCTTACAAGGTATAAACAAGTATCCAACTGTTTCAGAATGCGCGTGTGATTTGCGGGAATGTTAATCTGACCATGGCTTCAATGTGTAACTCGATCTGCATGAAGTTACACTCTTACAGAATTGGCTTTGCTCTAATAAAAGGTAGAATTTCGTCGGCGACATCTGTGCACTCCCAGCATCAACATCCCGCCTGATTAATGATGCCCTCTTTCTTTTCTGTCGGCTTATAACTGGGACAAAGACTTTCTCCAAGTTTGGCCTGCCCCTTTAACAGCAGTGCAGCCCTAGTGGTGATTATCGGACTGTCCGATTCCCTGGAAACTCTGCGGCGCAGCTCTCACTTTAAACCGGGATCATGGCGGCTCCGCTCGGGCGGGACACGCTACCTGAACACTGGTCCTACGGAGTGTGTAGGGATGGCAGGGTCTTTTTCATCAAGTAAGCAGCCTATGAAGGGTTTAATCACAGTCGTTGCATTTTATCGTGGTTCTGGTGAATCCGCACCTTTCCCGATGGGTCTCGTAACAGGTGTTTCTGTTTTCTAGCGACAAAACTCGCAGCACTACTTGGCTCCATCCCCGCACTGGTGAACCTGTCAACTCAGGACACATGATACGATCAGGTACGGTAATAAAGTATGCTTGCTAGTCTAAACTTTGCACCCTTAGTCGGATACTGCGGTAAGTGTGTTTAAAGTGAACATTGGAAACACGTCCTCTGCATAATTGATGGTTGGCTACTTGCTGTTTCATTAAAAACTTAATGGAGTATTGTACAAATATTTATCTCCCCTTAGATTTACCGCGGGGATGGGAAGAGGGCTTCACCGAGGAAGGCGCCAGCTACTTTATAAAGTAAGCGATAGTAAATTTCTGGTTTTGTCCTTGTGAGACCGTGAGGATGCGAGTGCAACTGCAAAGCCCTCCCCAATAAGTGCTCACTCACTCCCGCCTCTCGCAGTGATCAGTGTCCGCTGTCTGCTGCTCATACCTTCACAAGTCAAGAAAAGACAGATAACTGAGTCCAGTCAGAGGCTTGACTGAATGTTTACTGTCGATTTGCTCTTCAGTGTAGTTTATGTGAGGCAATGACATCGGGCAAATGATTTCCACACACACACACACACACACACACACACACACTCAATAGCATTTCCACAACTTGAAATAAAATATAGAGTGATTGATTATGGCACTCAGAAGAGACTCAAAAGATTTCAAATGTATTATCACTCCCTCAGACGTTAACGTTTTCCCAGCAGTTAAATATTTTTTGTAATTTAATGCCAAGGTAAAATAATACAAAGCATATTTAGAAATGTTCATTATTCTTTAAAAAAATGAAAAAAAAAAATTGCTAGTTTGTCTATGTCTATCTATCTGTCTATCTCTCTGTTTGCACATTCAGTAATCGGTGAATCCATCTATTCGTCAACATCCATCTCCACCATGTTCAGCAGGTGAGGAGACTCATGGGCAGATAGTAAGCAGCAGAAGTGAGATGAAGTACTGTAGACTGTGGCAGGGAGAGAAGTACTGCTTAGGGAGCTGCCTGGAAAAAAATTAGCTGCTAGGACACTAATCATTTTCAATGACAGTGGCAGTCAGAACTTAGAGAGGATGCAATCCCATAAAATTGGTGGGAATAAGCCTGAGAGTATTGGAGAGCTGCGGGGGCTGTGGTCAGTGCTGCTGTATAGCACGTTGCCTGTATCTCCTGAATTTGATAGAATGTGTGGCTTGGCACAGCCTGTCAATGATTTTTTACATTGATCTTGACATTGTATTCTTCCTTTCAGGTGTGATCAGTTTTTAAACAAAGTCTTTCTAGAGATGCTTCGGTAGTATGAATAGTACAGAAATTAAAGCAAAATATGTAATATCCTCCCTGCAATTAGATGTCGTGAATGTTGCAGCTGTTCCCTATGTAATTTTTCCCAAGATAATTCTGTGTAATTGTAATAAATACTTTTGTATTAATGAACCAGCTCATGCTCTTGAAAGATAATTTCCCTTGGAACCAGTAGATTCTATTTTCAGTCTTTCCTCTGAAATGGATTGTATTCAAGTTGGAATATGAGAAATATTTCAGTATTGCATTATTTAAACATTTCATTACTTTAACATGATTTTTAACCTTATTATAGTTTGGTAGAATTTCAGATTGACACAATACCTCAATTGCTTATTGCTTGTATTAGCCCTGATGTTTTGTATTATAGCTTTACCTGCCTAGTTGACTTGGATGACTTATTGCAGTTGATAATGGCAAGGAGATCTGGTTCTTTGATCTAAGGTATATGTGATGTGACCCTGGACCACAAAACCAGTCATAAGGGTAAATTTTTCGAAATTGAGATTTATACATCACCTGAAAGTGGAATAAATAAGCTTTCCATTGATGTATGTTGTGTTAGGATAGGACAATATTTGGCCGAGATACAACTATTTAAAAATCTGGAATCTGAGGGTGCAAAAAAAAATCTAAATATTGAGAAAATCGCCTTTAAAGTTGTCCAAATGAAGTTCTTAGCTATGCATATTACTAATCAAAAATTAAGTTTTAATATATTTACAGTAGGAAATTTACAAAATATCTTCATGGAACATGATCTTTACTTAATATCCTAATGATTTTTGGCATAAAAGAAAAATCTATAATTTTGACCCATACAATGTATTTTTGGCTATTGCTACAAATATACCCCAGCGACTTAAGACTGGTTTTGTGGCCCAGGGTCACATATGATGACAAAGAGAGCTTAAATGTGACAATTAGCAGAATCTTTCACCATTGTCTTTGCAGCAATGCTAGTTAATTATAGAGCCCTCACTACTGTTTATAGTCACCTCATGCAGCCCATTACCTCTCTCTGTGCCCACTTAATGGAGGAAATGAAGGGCATTGCCCAGCAAGACAGGATGGATTTTCCCATTAAAATTCTTCTCGTGTATGGCAATGTGCTGGACCTTACCCTTCCCCGTTTAGCGGATGTTGTACCCTGTCTGTACGTGTGTACGTACGTGTGCCCATATGCCCGTGGAATGACAGAGATGTATGGAGCGATCACACAGCCAATTCATGGTGGCTTTGCTCTCCAAAGTCACTTTACCCATTCGGCTCCGCTAATGTGGAAACCACAACCAGACTACCATCATCATAGCCAATATATCTAGCCATTCACTGTCCTTAATTGTATGACCTGCTCCATCTGAGATATACTGTAAGAATGTTTTTTGCCTGACCGATTATTAGTTTGTTTACAGTACTGCAGTAAATCTTTTGCATGCTGTGGCTTGTTTAATAAAATTGAGAAATCAACACTGCCAGTAAACAACCGATGTGATTGCACTTTATGCTGCACAATGCAATATTAACAAACTAATTGAGGCAGCAGGAGCGAATGAGAGTCAATGTGAAGCTACTAGATAAGATTTTTCCCCTTACGGATTTCTGTCTGAATGGTAAAGAGCCCGTCTTTGCTTCTGCACAATTACCATGCAATGACTTACTGCAGGATTGCAGTGAAACGAATGTTTACTTGTGGCTTATTTTCAGTATTAGCTTTGGAGAGCCCTTGAATTCATTCACCAGAGTAAATATAAAGTGCACAATCCTACAGTGACGGAACAGGGCTGTTGAGGATTGTCCTGTTGGATGGTGCTTTTGGTAACCCAGTTTTATTATTAAAATTGCTTTGCAATGTATTGTTCCTCTGTATTACTCATAAGTTGTTTTATCCAACGTAAGTCTCATTGCACACAGATGCCAAAATATCAGGCAGCCACAACATCTGACAGATCTACCTATGAGAATATCACGGCAATCACCCAGTTATCTCAAAACGCCACCAACGTAGCCCATGCAATTCAGAACACATTTAGTGTCTTGCTCTCTGCTTTGCATCTAAATAGCACCACTTTCCTATAAAGCTGTTTATTTGTTAGTTCAATGCTCCACTGGTGTCTGACCAGAAAACTGCCTCTCGTCAAAGCTGCTATAGTGAGAGGGGGTGTTTTAAAGGTCAAAGAAAATGATTTTAGAAATGTGTTATTGCTGACAGTTTTATTGTGGGCCATGTGAAGGGACTCATTGTGCTGCGTCTGGGCACAGCCAAATACTGAACAGTGCAGCTCAGAGGCCTTAGAGAGCTGAAATGTCAAGACTGTAAAGTAATGCACTTATTTGTGGGCTAAATGACATTACAGTTCCTGTTTTGATCCTGCTGGACATTGTCTTTGTGTCATTTTGTGTTAATGGGCTAGAAAAGGGAGCTGATTGTTATTTTAGTTGAAGAATGCTAAAATAGGAAAGGCTGCATAGCTTGTTGCCTATTTCTGCCTTTTTAGGTATGGTGAGTGCCTTCCAGCCCTTTAATCTGTCCATTTTGTGGTTTAAATTGCATTGCTTACTGTCTGTGGTTATTTGACTTACTGTGCCAACGAATTTAGCATGCACCATTTGTGTCAAGACTTGCAGTCGTAAGTGGCGGTGTGTGCGTTCCCTCACTCAAACTTCATGAGAAATTTTTTTTTTTTTTCTTTTATCCTCTTGTAATTTTATAAATCAACATTAATGGCTATAGACTGCATAGTGTAGAGTACTGAATGTTGTTAAATGTGGAGCAGTAGGGAATAGGGAGAGAGTGATGCTAAGACTGTCCTTGAGACAAAGCACGCTTGGGTTATATTAGGCACTCTCAGAGACCATAATTTCTGCTGATGTGATTATTATTTTTGTGGTTCATGAGGGACTGCTCTGTATCCGGCGTACTGGATTATTATCCAAATTATATTTGATATACTGCAGGCTTGAATTATGCCAAACATTTAATAAGTCTCATAAAATGTATAGCTAATGGATTTACTCTGTGTCTGTACCCATCCAGCATTCATCTAATTAAGTGATATGAATGGAGGGAAAGCATCTCAGATGTTCCCACTCATTTTGAGACACTGCTGCCAATACAGAGGCACATGTTCTCCATCACTGTATGCTGGAGAGGAGACTGAAGGTGGATCCTGAGTTGACCTTTAAAAGAGATCATTTTTTAAACAGGTGTCTTTTCCAGTCTGATAAGGAGTTTTCAAGTAAATTTTGAGCAGATTTGTTCTGTTAGTGTTAATATTATGCAGTTTCATATGAATAGATTTTAAGGTAGTACTGTTAGTGTTTGCAGTAGGTATGTACATTATACTGTGTGTGTGTGTGTGTGTGTATGTATATATATATATATATATATATATACAAAAATAAAAATCTTTTCAACATTGATAATAAATTGCATAATAGATTGATTTCTGAAGAATCATGTGACACTGAGGACAGGAGTAATAGCTGCTGAAAATTCAGCTTTGATATCACAGGAATAAATCACTTTAAAATATATTAAAATAGAAAACAGGTATTTTAAATTGTAATAATATTTCACAACATTACAGTTTTACTGTATTTTATTGTATTTGATCAAGTAAATGCAGCCTTGGTGAGCATTAGAGATGTTTTTCAAAAACATTAAATTTTTAAATATATTTTTAATCACAATAATTTCAACATGTAAATATGAGGAACACATACAGCTGTTTTTTTAGAATGACCTATGTGACTGTATTAGAAGGTTGTGACTCAGGACAAATGATCTCTGAAAGGTCCACAAAGGTCAGCTGAGCATGAGGGATGCTTTATTGAACTCAGTGTACATCAGAAGGGTTTGGCTGAGTCATAAAGAGTCAAGGTGATTCATCTCTGTAGCCTGCATTGGAGCCTCAGATAGAGAATGGCAGGAGGTCTCAGCAGGCCTCTGCTCCAGCCTGGATGATCAGACGTGTGAGGAATGGTGCATGTGCAGAGTTGTCCTTTCCACTCTACATCTGTCTCGCTTCAGCAGCTTTTCAGAAGGGTTCGAGGGTCAGTGTTGTTTATCAGAGTGACTGTCTGTCCTTCATCTTACCAAGGGCTCATATTGGCAGGTTCACACCTAAGAGAGTCTTTGCTAGGACAGTCAGGGGACAGAGGTCTTAATTAGTGCATACTGTGATATCCTATAGTTAAAGCATTGTGTAGTCCTTGGCTTATGAATGAAAATTGGCAGTATTTCAGCATTCTCTTGATTGCGCCAGTTGTAACGATGGGCTCTTGAATTATAGCATTATAGCATTGATGAATTGCATGAATTATAGCATTGATTTTAAAGTAATTATTGAGAGAGAGGGATGAAAGTTGTGTGTGTGAATTGCGTCTGTGCGTCTCATTCTGCAAATAGTATAGCTGTGAGTTTCGTTACTTCAAAACATCAGTTTTACCCCCTAGTTGCTGAGAAATATAATGTAGCGATTCAGTATCGAAGTTGTTATATGAATAAACCTTGCGCTTCAGTGAAGAGGACCAAGAAAAAAATGGGTTCTCTTTTAAAGTCCACTATATTGTGAACACCAAATGGACTGAGTTCACTTTTGGCTGGTTCCCTTTTTGGTTCACTTTAAGTGAAATGGGTTTGGTTACTTTAAAACAAACTATATGTGAAAACACCCTTAAACTGCTGCCGTGGGTTGATTTCCCCCCGTGGGTTAAATGTTTGAAATATTGCATAAATTACATTTGACTGAAATGGCCACTGGTAGGAAGGAAGCCTTTGAGCTGTGTAGGGATGCAGCGATTAACCGGTTTCACAATTAACTGCGCTTTAAAATATCACGGTTAATTAATCGTAAAGGCTCCGCTACACCGAGTGTTTCTGTTGCACAGAACGGAACATTTGCAACTTGCGCAAAACGAAAACAAAGTTACACTAGCGGTGCACCATCTTAAAATGCTGTGCTTATCAGAGACACGGAGGCTACTACACACACTAGATTAACT
>NW_015638975.1:2911320-2918281 GCF_001515625.1 Sinocyclocheilus rhinocerous | reverse complement strand
GAGAGAGAGAGAGAGAGAGAGAGAGAAGTGTGTGTGTGCACCTGGGTCAGCGCGTCTCTCTACAAACATGTGAGTTTAGTTACTTAAACAGTGATTTTACCCTCTCCTTGCTGATGAATATGTAGCAATTCAGTATCTAAGCTATTTTATTAATAATTATTTCTCAGACAATAATCGTACCAACAAAATCTATAATCGTTGCATCCCTAGAGCTGTGTTTATGATAAATGGGATCGGCAAAGGTCCATGAGGTGCGATCTAACTCGGATCGAACTTAATGTGTGGGGCTGAGGAGGACTTGAGTAAAATTCAGTTGTCAGATTGAGAGAATAAATGATAAAAAGCTTAATTGTTAAGTAGTGTTGGGTTGCTTACTTAGACTATGTAATTGTGAGGTGGTTGAATTTTCTGGCTAGGCATAGCAAAACTCTGGCAGAGCCATGGGAAACTGTGATTACTGTAACAGAAACGAAATAGAATATTAAGATCAAGTTTGCTTGCTTGAGTTTGATAGGTTCTTGTGCCAGTTCTTCAGTCGGTTACTTTAATATTTTCTCTCAGAACAAGTTTCTCAGGTTACCTGGAATAGAAATTGGTCTAACTAAATTTTTTGATTTTCACATCAATGTTTCTTTGGAAAGGTGTATTTTTGATCCTTTGAAACATTACTAACTATTGAACAGACTGGTGATAAGGTCCATGTTGACTCTGTTTGAGAAGTCCCCCCACTCCAGACCCCCTTCTTTCACTTCACTGCTCATCCAACAGCCTGAGCTCAGGCCAAGTCTGCATGTTGCTGCCGTGACAACAGCCGCTGCTTGTGCAGCAGGTTTTTGGAAATAAGAGGAGGCAACACAATGGCGGGACTGTTGAGTGTGAGCGGTCGTAGTAAAATCAAACTCATTTACATGAGCCCTGATGCAGGAAGAATATAGCCTCCTCTTGAGAATATACGCTACCATTCAAAAGTTTGTGGTCAGTAGTTTTTTTTTGGAAAGGAATTCATATTTGTGTTCACTTCTGATTATTTAAGATTTTTATTTGATTTATTTTGGAAACGCACCAGTGGATTGGAAAAGTTTGTTTTCCTTGTGCAATGTGGATTTCCCAGTTTTTCCACCCCAAAAAGCCAATGGATACTCAGAAAAGTCATTCTGTACTGATTTTGTGCAATTCTATATCTCCCCAAAGGCACTTAGACACAATGGTGTCCGATTGGGACAATATCCTTTTTGTCATTTGGGTTTACATCCCACTGGAGCTGCAGTGGAAGTGTTGTATTTCCATGAGACTGTAGCCCTAAATTGACCGCCTACAGAGAATCAGATTCCCAAACACCAGCTCTCCGACACTCCCACAGTTGGAACTCTTGGGAAAAAATGTAGAATTTCAGTTTTTGGTATTTTTACCTCAATTGCCCTTTCTCTTCAGATCCGCTCACGGTGTGTTGAGCCCACCCCCCACTATTGGTTCAGTCTCCTGCAGTTCTTAGGATGCCATCAGTTAATTAACCATGATGTGTTTCGGTAGAGTGGAGGCAAAAACACTTTAAATGTTGATTAAAGAGGATGGATTTCCCTATAGGCACCATCTCCCAGCAATGTCATCTCCCAGCATTTGTGCCAAACAGCAATCCCCCTCCACGCATCACTGTTCCTGTGGATATGTGTTTTTAAGCAGTCCCATACCTTTATTTCAGAGGCAAAGCTCATCCTGCAAATGACCTTTTGACTTTTTATTTTCTGATGGTCTAGAGTTATGCTACATTACCTGCTGTCACATCGCTTTGAAATAAAGTGGAGGTACACTCACTCTGCAGAACAGGCTACAACTAAGTGTTTTTGAAGTAAACTGTCATGTTTTGGATATTAATTGCATTCTTTACTCTAGATATTGTGTTTAATTTAATCTAGAGACCTATTAGGATGGCCCAGAACATTTCTGGTTTCTTCACAGAGTTTCTTCACAGTTCAGAGTTAATAAATTATGCTTGAGATTAGACTTGATGCTATTGAGAATTGATATGGGGTGTATTTAGCGACAAATTCACAAAATAGTTCCAGTGCAAATACTAGTTTTTCAGTATTATTACTATTCTGCCTTAAAGGGATTGTTCATCTTTTAAACACAAATTAAGATATTTTATATAGCTCTCATGTGTTTTAATAGTACTCTTATCTTAAAAAAGGAAAATTTGGTTTCTCATGATATGACCCCCTTTAATTGTTTCAGGCAAACTTTTTGTGCAAGCCTTTAGTCTTTAAAAATATATTTCTAACCTCTTTCATTATCTTCTTTTACTGAACTGGATGATGTTGCCCCCTTAACAAGTAATGCCCTTCCGAGTGTTTAGAGAAAGCAGATACAGTCATATAAACACTTCATCAGTTTATTACCATACAAACTCGCTTTTAAAGTTGCTTGATTTATTTTCTGTCTATGTGTGATTTTTGTTATAGCTATGCATTGTTGGACTTTTTTAGGCCATGTCAGGAATACTATGAATGTCCGTGACCTTTACATGACATCCGCTCCACTGAACTGTTTGTTTCCTTTGTGTAATCCCTACATGTGATTGGCTCACTTTTGTAGTCAGCCTCAGTGCCGAGCAGTGGTTGTGCTTCGTCACAGTACGTCAGACAAAATATTGCAGCGAAAGCAAAGTATTGCAAATATTATAGGTGCAGTAGCTCTTTTTGGCTTATCTCAGTCAGCTGTTTCATACTATAATGTTTACATAGGATGGATGGATGCTTACTCAGTAGCAGATGTTCACTTCAGTTAGATTGATTTGAAATCTGAAGTGTCTTGACTTGTTCACTAGTTCTGTTTGATCCCTCAGATGTTTTTCAGCATACGCATGAGGCATTATGAGACAGCATGTTTGTGCCAGTATTACCTCTCTCTCTTTCTCTCTCCCCCTTACCCTCTTTCTCTGAAGAGAATAGGGGATAAAGTGATTATGCTGCTTTTTTCAGTGAGGCAGGAGCCTTTCGCTGTGACGGGACTGCTTAATGTTTTCCTGTTGCGGTGGGGGCTGTGCGCAGTGGAGCCGCAGTGGACCGAACTGCTCACGAGAAAAAAAGAGAAATGCTTCTTTTGAACTACCTGCAGCATGAATCATTTATCTTGTGGAAATCACATTATTTGTATCTCACCAGCAACAGCGGGGGGTCTGCTTATGAATCCAGGCATGACTGATTGTCTTGAGCGGTCCAGGGTTGGGCCAGATGTAAGAATTGGCTTCCTTTCCATTCATGAGCAGGATTTACAATTGAATTGGCCATGTTTCACTGGAGGTTGAATTGGAATTTGAATCAGAATGACAAGAAGATAAATACTTTGAATTGGAGTCTCACAAATTGAGGATTTTCACTAGTTTAACAAGTTTTGCAGCATAAAATATTTATTTTTTATTATGTATTTATTTATATACATCATTAATTTTGTCTGACTATGCCTATTAATTTCCTGATATATAAATACTTTCACACAATGTGCACCACAGTATGTTCTCATTATTTTCAGATAACTCTGTATGGCAGAATTTATCTCATTATTTTCAGATAACTTTTTTAAAATAAATATTGACATGAAAATTGGAATAGAGAACTTCACTCCATTCAGTATTTATTTGATAAAAAATACAGTAAATACAGCAATATTGTGAAATATTAGTACAATTTAAAACAGCTATTTTCAATATGCTGATTTAGTGTTCTAGAAAAACATTTCTTATGATTAATGTTGAAAACAGTTGTGCAGCTTAATATTTTTGTGAAAACCGTGATACATTTTTCAAGATTCTTTGATGAACATAAAATTCAGAAGAACAACATTTATTTGATATAGACTCTTTTTTTGGAACATTATAAATGTTTTTTTACTGTCACTTTTGATCAATTTAATGTGATCTATGAAAGTATTAAAAATAAATAAATAAATTAAAATTATTTAAACTAATTAATTAATTAAACTTACTGACCCTAGATCTGAATGGTAGCGTATTTATAACATGATTTTACTCCACATATAAATGTATACAGTATATTTATGTGCATTTCCACTCTCTCCATTTTCCTTTGGTTGGACAATCTCTTTGGGATGATAAACTAATTTTTTGATGGCGTCACATTGTTAACACTTTTTCAGCATCCTGTGCTACCTAAATTCAATTCATATTCTGAAATCAAAATGAATCACACACAACCTTGGAGTACCCAGTCCAGTTTAAATGACTTGCCAGAGGGCAGCTCTCAGCCACATTCTGATCTAATCTGGAGCGTAGGAGACCAGTCGTGCTGATTTTCTGCTTACAACTGTTGTATTGTAGCCTCAAGCAATCCATATTGTCCAGACACCGTATGTCACTTCCTTTGAGAAAGAAGTAGGCACCAGATACAAAGTGCCATGGTACTGTCACATCTTCCATGACAGATGAAAGCAATGACAGGCTAAAAACACATTGTTTGTGTTAGTTGAAACAAATGGGACTGGTGTAATAACAGAGCATTGACGAAGGGAAAGGACAGAGGAGAGACAATGAAGGGATTGAGAGAGGGGACAGTGGCTGCTTATGTTTTGCAGTATGTCACCGGGACCATTCAGTCAGATGCAGTTTGACTTGTCGTATTTAACCCTCCAGCCCACACTGAATTCATAAATGTGTCTGAGATGTAACTATGCAAGTCGCACTACATGAGAAAGTTTGTAGACCGGAGAAACAGCAGACACAGGGGCCGTAGAGATGCTAGAGTCAACGCCAACATGGGTACCTTGTGCAGCTGCCTGCTGCTGGGCCGTGTAAACAAGCAGGATGTTGATCGTGAGGACACAGAGATTGAACTGGAAACTATCAGAGAGGAAGAGGATGAAACTACATCAGCGGAGGAAAGGTAATGAGTATATTATACATAGTAGGTTAATAGTTTTAATACTCAAGGGCAAAGTAAACAGCTGTGGTTGTAGGATCAGAATTAATCAGTTCTGTTGGTTCTCTAAGTTTTAACAAACTGATGGCGAACTCTCAGAATCTATGAATGATTATTTCTCATTTTGCCTAATGTGCTAGTTTATTATTTATGTACTGTTACAGTATTTTTCTTTAATATTTTGATTTAGCTTTTATTTTTTTATTTTGAGTTTATTTCAATTGTAGTTCAAATTTTTTGTAATTTTGTTGTGCTTTTGACATTTTAATTTGTTTAAGTTCAGTTTTAGTAATTTTTTTCTTAAACTTGCTTTATTTTAGTTGGTTGCCAAGGCAAGTGTTTTTTTTATTGAAGTTTATATATATTATTTTTCTGTTTGATTTCAACTTTATTTTAATTAACGAAAACTATTTTTTAATAGTTTCAGTATTAGTTAACAATAAAATAATAATAAAAAAACACTGACGTTGACCCAAAAAGCCTAGTGCTGGAAAGTTGTTATATTTTTCTCTAACTGAACACAGATGTCAGGCCTCCTGCAGCATTTTGTCAGGAGAGATTGAGCAAATGGACATGACTGCAGAACTGCAGTTTTCTCTCGCCTTAACTTTACACATAAAAGGAGTTGCTGAGATGACTTGAGCTTGTAAACAATGTCTTTTCCCCTCTGCTCCAGCCATTTCAGTCTGTGGGGTTTAGAATGAGGAATTATGTTTTTCAGACCATGAAGCTGGCCTCCTTTTTTTAAAGGAAAAGGAAATTCCACTGGCTAATACTTGGGGTTTTGTTATCGAACTATGATCTTCACAGTCTTACGGGTGCGTGTTTGAAGAAAAGCCTCAAATATTTTGTTTAATCCGAATAGCTGGGTTGTACGTGGTGTTTTTATACAAAAGGTGCAGATTATGTTTTTGTATTGAATGTTTTTCTCTTTAAGTGTGAACAACATTTCCAAATTAGGTTTTTAAGATTTTGATACCATAAATAGTCCGGGCTAGTGGTCGACCGATATATCGCCAAGGCCAATATATGGCATTTTTTAAATATCGGCATCGGCCGATAAGTTTTCCTGTTTGGCCGATGCGTTCGAGGCGGAACTTTTATTTTGACGGCGCTGAGAACGGCAGCGGCTGGGCACTAGTGATGGGAAGTTCGGATCATTTTACCGACTCGGACCTTTGAGTCTTAGCAAAATGAACGAATCTTTTTTCGAGTCATTTCGTTCATTTTAGCAAAATATAATTCACACTACAAACAATACAAAACTGCTATAAGAAACAGAAAAGATTAATTCATTAGGTGAACGAATCACTCCCCGAGACGACTCGTTCTTCCCGAGTCACATTAAAGATTCGTTCAAAATGAACGAATCAGTCAGTCTATGATTAGCTCACCTCACCTCTTATCTGACAAGTCTTCGGGTTTGAGTCGTTCGTTCATCACGTGACAGCCCCATAAACTTAACCAATGCAGTCTGAGCCGGAAAGAGAATTGATTAGTTCATCTCTCGAGTCTTTCGAATCGTTCGTTCTTTTGTCACGTGACGTGACAGCATTGGATAGAGAAATTAGTTAATTTACAAGCTTCCTTACAAACGGGTGCATAGTTATTATTATTATTATTATCATCATTATTATAATTATTATTTACTCTTACAGTTACGTGATGCGTTTCTGGTCTCAAATTGTAGCTTTTTACTTCTTACAGTTTATAAATGTGTGAATTTCTGTCATTATGGTTATTTTCCATAACACTGAATGTTGTAACAAAGGTAATAAAGAGTTGGTTATTATTATTAAGTCTCTTTCCGGCTCAGACTGCATAAGTAAAGCTTATGGGTCTGTCACGTGATGAACGAACGACTCAAACCCGAAGACTCGAAACAGGTGAACTACTTGACTAATTCCAGTACAGAACATATAGGATGTTGCGCATGCGCGACTGAACGAATCACTCCCCGAGACGACTCGTTCTTCCCGAGTCACATTAAAGATTCGTTCAAAATGAACGAATCGTTCAAGAACGACCCA
>NW_015638975.1:2875257-2911017 GCF_001515625.1 Sinocyclocheilus rhinocerous | reverse complement strand
TATATGTGAAAATACTTTGTCATCTAAAGTATAAGTATGTTTATTTAACAGATGTATTTTTTAATCAATTTTCAAATGATTTCAAATTTCTTAAATATTAATTAAAATACATAAAATTATATCTGCTTTATATCGGCCATCGGCCAGCCTGCTTTCCAAGATATCGGCATCGGCATCGGCTGTCAAAAAACCAATATCGGTCGACCACTAGTCCGGGCTGTATTTTACGTAGAAGTAGGAGCACCCTGATGAATAAAAAAAATCAATATGCCCTCTCTAAAATGGTATGGAGGACCGTTTGTCTTTTTTAAAGCTATTGATGACTACTGCTTTGACTCCTCAAAGAAAACATTACACTGGACCATATGTGTAATTAGTCTAAATCATAGACAATCTCAGGAGGATGTATTGTCAGAGGAGGCAGGTGAATGCAGTATTGCTTTCTTAGGAAGGTCATCTATCCAGAAAAACATTAATTTCCTTTTGCTACCTGGGATTTATCCAAGTAACATTTGAGAGAGCAGTCTTCCTGCAAGTGAGTTTTTGTTGGGGCAGGACTTTAGTGTTTTGTAGTGCTGTGTCCTGTGTTGGAGTGATTTAAAGACATGATTTGCAGAGTTCAACAACAACCTTTTCCTCAAAGCATCTGATAATTGATTCTAGGAAGCTGAGAGGAGAAACATGAACCAATCAGTATTAGCAGAACAGTTATGCTGAGTCAACGATACTTCTCTAAACAAGAAAATGCCCATCTCCGAAGGCTGAGGAGGCATACATGTCTTCTCAAATCAGTGAGTAAAAGCATGCTTGTCTAGTTTTGTATGGCAGAGCTTCTGCCCGTGACCACAAGGCTCCACAGTGAGCAGTGAAGTTGTCCAAATGTTCAAAAACAGACAACCGCACTAAGACCGCATTTTGAGTTGAAGCGATCAGTCTGCTGTTAAATCGCATGCTAAGCTATTCATTAAAACCCCAGTCATGTTGTTTGTCACATTATAATGACCAGAACTAGATTTTTAAATTTTCTGAATGAAATCTGAGTAGTAATTGCATATGTAAAACCACAGGGCACTAGAGTAGGTTGCTGTGAATACTGCATATAATAGTGCATTTTTCAAGGCTATTCTAGGAGCTCTAGGAGTCTCTTTAATAATAATAATGTTAATAATAATAGTAATAATAGTAATAATTTTTTATACATTTTCGGGTGCGCTCACGCTCCTCTGTAATACGATTGGCTCAGCTTACACTTTGGGGAAACATTGCTCTAGTTCTAGTCCATAAGTCATGTCTCCTTTTTTTGTCTATTTTATTGTCCACCAGGTGACAATGCTAAAGGGTTAGTTCACCCAAAAATGAAAATTAGACTGTGTTTTACTCACCCTCGATGCATCCTAGGTGTATATGACTTAATTCTTTCAGATGAATCCAGTCGGAGTTGTATTAAAAATTGTCCTGGCTATTCCAAGCTATATTAACTTACAGTACGATCTTCCTGTAACATTAATCACCCACATGTGAGCTCCTATGAAACATGCACATTTAAAAACTGCTCTGTTAAAGGGTTAGTTCACCCAAAAATGAAAATTAGCTTGTGTTTTACTCACCCTCGATGCATCCTAGGTGTATATGACTTAATTCTTTCAGATGAATCCAGTCAGAGTTATATTAAAAATTGTCTTTGATCTTTCAAGCTGTTTAATGGCACTCAGCGGGTGTTGCAGTTGAACAGTCCACAAGTCGTCAAATAAAGCGTGTGCATTCATAATAAACGTGCCTCACACGGCTCCGGGGGGTGAATAAAGGCCTCCTGTAGTGAATCCATGCGTTTTTGTAAGAAAAATATCCATATTTCAAATATAATAAACACTTTTCTCTCACTTCTGGTATCTGTCATACGCGGAAGCCGGATGACGCAGCACGAATGCGCAGCGCACGCGCCTCTGAGATTTTGCTAATCTCGCGAGTTTGTTTATAGGAGCAAAGGAAGCAAAGTTTCCTTACTTTAGCCACTCAAAACCAGTCTCCTCTTGGCTTATATCGAAATCCTCCGACATTTTTCTTTGCAAATCCTCGGTTTGTACTTCTAATTCGTGACCGGCGTTTTGTTTTGTTCTCTCTCCGCGCTCGTCACTAATCACGCAAAGCCGACGTGCTACGTCATCCGCCGGAACGGCTTCCACATATGACAGATACCAGAAGTGAGAGAAAATTGTTTATTACATTTGAAAAATTGATATTTTTCTTACAAAAATGCATGGATTCACTACAGGAGGCCTTTATTCACCCCCCGGAGCCGTGTGAGGCACGTTTTATTATGGATGCGCGCGCTTTATTTGACGACTTGTGGACTGTTCAACTGCAACACCCGCTGACTGCAATGATAGAGCTTGGAATAGCCAGGGCAATTTTTTATATAACTCCGACTGGATTCGTCTGAAAGAAGAAAGTCATATACACCTAGGATGCCTCGAGGGTGAGTAAAACACAAGCTAATTTTCATTTTTGGGTGAACTAACCCTTTAAGTCTGATTGCTTATAGTAATACCACGCCTCATAAAGCCACAGTATTTGAACTATCATTCATGTCTCTAGCACAGATTGTGTGGGAAGTAAACACATGTGTTTAAGTAAATACATTTTTGTCAGTTGCTCAAAAAACATATATTATCAGTGTTGCTGATAATATATATTATCATTGCTACTTAATATTTAAAAAAAAAAAACATTCCATTATATTGGTACTTATTTTCTCTATGTGCTTTTCTGTGCTTGTGGAGAACATTTAACAGTAACATACTGTCTTGATTTTGCATACTAAATCTATCCATACATTATCAAGTTTGACTGCTCTTCATACTAGAACAAGCTGTAATGGTGACATTGATTATGGCAATTAATATTCCTAATACATACATTAGGAATACATTCTTAACTCACTCTGCCAGGACTGATCACAGGACAAGTAGCCCCAGCACTAGCTATGGCAGTTTCCCACCTTGCCCACATTAAAGCCTGGAAGAAATATCTACGGTGTGAGAATGAAGTTATTTCTGTCAGAGTCAATGATCCTCTGCTGGGCCAGAGCAGCGTGAGAGCTGCGGTGTGGAATGTAGTAACATTCTGCTGTGCTCAAGACAACCACCAGGGAATGCTGTTGAATCTTTGACTTTCATAGGTCCCACATGGACGGCCCCAGAGAGGGGGGGATTAGTTTCCTTTCAATGGACCGACTCTTATTCAGGATTTAAATGCTTGTGGAGGCTTTTCCCTTTTGCTCATTTATAATTTATATCCAATTTATTGAATTCAAAATAGAGTTAGCCTGTGTTTCCCCCATACCCTAAAAAAGTAATCTTGGATAATCTTGGATTTTTCTCTTACTCTTTCTTTCTGCCTATCCTTTAATGTTTACATGACTGATAGTTGACCATCTAGGCTTTTGTTACCATGTCTGTCCTGGCTCTAACCTCTAGCCTAGTGCAGTGATGCATTTTAACAAGTCCATCTGCTTTTTAATAATTGATCTGAGGTTTTGATTAATTCCCCTTTCAATATTATATCAAGGTGTCAAGGCTAAATAGGTTAGTATGACCCCTGCAGGTAAATGCTTGGAACTACACCATTTGGAACAAAAAGCATCTTTCTCCTTTGACTTTCAGAATTAACTATGTAAATTAAATGACTGTTGAAAAGTTTGGGGTCAGATAGATAGATAAATAGATAGATAGATAAATAGATAGATAGATTAAAATTTTTAATCTAATTAATTACATGATGTGGCGATTAATTAATCTAATTAATCGCAAATTTATCACACATCAAATTTGGCTGAGAAATTACTCCCAAAAGATCATTTAAAGTCATTGTTGTGTAAAGCATCAAACAGACTTCAAACAGCTTCAGCAAGAAATATTTTGTTTAATAAAATTTATTACATATACTCTTTTGGACCATGAGGGTGAGTAAATGATGATGCAATTGTCATTTTTGGGTGGGTGAACTATACCTTTAATAATTAATTTTATTAATTTTATGATTATTACTATGGAAATATGAAATAATTTCTTTAAAGGGGTGGTTGATTGCGATTTCACTTTTTTAACGTTAGTTAGTGTGTAATGTTGCTGTTGGAGCATAAACAATATCTGCAAAGTTGCAGCGCTGAAAGTTCAATGCAAAGGGAGATATCGTCTTTTAAAATTCTGGCAGTTTACGCGTATTTCTGAGGGAGGGGCTTCATAAAAACAGGAAATAATCGAGGCGTTTGTTAGAGAAGGGACAGATCGGTGTGGAATAAAGGTAAATTATGTGAAAAATAATGCGTTTTTAAAAAAACGAAGCATGACCACATGTTAGACTGCACCCCATAAACACAATCAAGCCTAGAAAAAACCCAGTCAACCACCCCTTTAATGAAATGATACTCTAAATAATAAACTAAAACTGCCAGTAGGTGGTGGTAAATGTGGATAAAAAATGTTTCTTGAGCACCATTTTGAAATATCTGATAGAAAATTGTTGTTTTAAATTGTAAAAATATTTCACTATATTACTGTTTTGTGTTTTTATATTTTTGACCAAATATGCTCTCTTTCAAAGACATTAAATAATCTTAGTGACCCCAAAGTTTTGAATTATATTATATTATATTATACTGATATGTTATTGTGGTTTTTTTTTGTCAGCATTGTTTTATTATTATTATTATATTTTTTATTTATTAGTCACATGGCTTGTATAGTTCAGGTGTGTGCGGATGAGCAAAGACAGCAGGTTTTAATTTGTGTACTTCCAGGAGGTTTTGTTGAGATAAATAGGAATGCAAACAGATGTTCTCTCCACATTATATAGAAGTTATTGGTTTATTTGGCAATTTCTTTAGTGGGTCACAAGTACTTTTTAATGCAGAATTTGCGTTTCTCTGTTCTGCATCAGTTGATCAGCTCTGTGGCAGATAAACCTGAAGGCAGAGACAGATGCGGGTTCTGGTTGCATCCGGACAGCAAGCTCATCAGTTACTGCTGATTTGAAGCGGCACACTATGGATAACCCTGCAGCAGGTGTAACCTGAGACCACCGAGAATGGGGGCGTATGGTCAGACCCTTCATTCTTTGCTCAATTTAGAGATGAGACCTCTTTTCTCTTCCTCTCATCCTGTAGAGGCTCACAAGGGAGATTGAGAAGGTGCTGACGGGCTGACTCTGGGTGACTGGGGGCGGCTCAGTTCAGGCTGATCCAGCACTAATTTCACCCATCCAACTCTGCACTCCACACCCTCTACAGACAGGCTGGGTGGTTTGTGGGAAGAGACTGGAGCAAACAGAGGTCATATGAGCAATTAGCACCGGGATATTTTTGGCACATGAGACACTCTGGCATATACCTTCAGTAACATTTCAGTGAGTTTAGATAGCTTCGAGGTTTAGAACTATTAGTCTTGTTGGATGCCGAGAGCACGTGCCAGAAGATACATAAAGGAGAACAGAATAACCATTTGTGGATAAAGTTCATCTTCAGATATCCTGACCTTCTTGAGGCATATACATAAGAGAAACTGAAGATAGCACTTGTGCATAGTTGTGTCTTTTGTGGCGTGTCCTTAGGTCTTCAAGGCCAAATAAGTGGTGAGTACCATACAACTCTGTAATTCCCTTGAACAGATTTATCGACAGGAAGATGACAGATCTTCTTTTTTATGTGTCAAAAAAAAGTTATGTGTTTTATCAGCTGTATACTGCCTGATGCATCACAGAGGTAAAGGTCCAGTTTGCAAACGAGAAAAAACAGTATTACGTGCTTATTACATTTGCTGGCATTTTGTAAGCACTTGTATCCCAGTGGTTTGTTTGAATGGTTAGGTGTTTGCATTTCAGATGATGATGGGAACAGCAGGCAACCTCTGTTGCATTTTAAAGTAAGCTTATCAAGGAAGCATTTGGGGATTTCATCATGGCATCCAAGAGTATAGATATGCAACTGTCTTGTTTTGCCAGACATCAGATGTCAGTGGAGGACAATTCAAGGCTGATTTAATGATAAGCATGAGAAATACAGTGGGGTGGGGTCCAAAAGTTTGAGACCATATAGAAAAAAAATTATGTAAACCTGGAAACCTGGAATGATTTAGTATTTAGAACAATTAAAAAAATTAAATTATAGAAATTTTACAAACTGTTAATTTTTCACATTGGCCATGTGAATTTTGTATAAATGGTCAGATGTTCTTGCTTCCTCTAAAGTGCCATAATTTGGCTTCATTGTCATCAGATTGTACAAAGAAATGTATTTGAAATTCATGTTAATTTTTTAAAATGAAACTTTAAAAAAAACTATATTAAATTGGGAAAAAAGAAAAACAGAAGCAACTGTTAGACTTTTAGTCCCCATAGCATTTCCAGAGTTACCATTCGACTTTGTTTTATTTTACAAAATTGGAAGGGAAAAAATGAATCCCTTTTAATTTCAGAAAAGTTTAAAACATTTTTAAAGTAATGTTATTACAAGGAACTTTATGTAATTTGAAGAATGTGTTTTTATGTCTCATATATGTGGGAGTAATTGCTTCATAACCTCTCATTTGCTGTTTAATTACTTATAAATTAGCGGCTTATGCAGCACGGATTTGGAGGAGGCTGCCACCTTGCAAATGGCTGAATGTCCCCTTGGGCTGTGGGACAGTAATGGGTTTAGTGAGCTGCATATGTGATGTTTGATTTTAATTACTCACTCAGGTGAGTGCCAAATGCATGTGCATGATTGAGCATCCTTCATAATTCAACCAGATGAGATCCTATCATCTTTTCCCTCTTCTGCCCTTTGCCAGTTATAGTGCAACTTGCCTTGCATTCAAAATGACATACTGTGGGGGTCCAAAAGACTGAGCTGAGACCACTAGTGAAAATGCTTCTGTTTTTTAGGGGTTCAAGCGCGTAGCGCTGAAACCCTATTGTAATTGTTAGAATAGTCACGGATGAGCGATCTCCACATAAAACTGATCGTGCAGACCAAGCACTCTATTTGTGGCGGCATATATATGCAAATTCATGGGAGAGATGGGAGTTAGAGCTCTGCATTCATGCGGCTCTCCGCGACCAGATTTTTTGCGCCGCGGGATTAAATTCCCGAATAAAACATGGTAGCAGTTGGTAACTCTGGTGTAATTTGAACAGGAGCGGGCGGTCTAACAATATCCCGTTCCCGACGTCCATTCAGAACTTCATATCTGCGCTTTATTCTTATTGACCACCGGTACAGCCTGCACTCTTGTTATGCATGCGCTGCATGCATGCTTTCTGCGTCAAGCATTTTATTTGCGGGGTCTGTGCGCAGCATGTGCATAACGATGCTCAGAGCAGGCTGTACCGGTGGTAAATATACAGCCCTCAGACAGAACAAGCTGGATGTCGATGAGTGACAGAGCAGAATAAGGATGGAGCAAAGTGTGGCTGCGCTGTCCTTGAAGGACGTTCAACTCGGTTTTGTTTATATTTTGCTTAGCCTATAATTTTAAATGACAGATGTCGTTTTTATTTATTTTTCTCTGTGACACTTGTCAAACACTCTGCGACAATTGTCAAACAAATTTAGTATTTTGACAAGACGAATAAAAATATCTAATTGGCTATTTTTGTACAACCTACATTTGATTTTTCTCTGACACTTTTTCCTATTGTGTTAAACAAATTGTATCCTGACAAGACGAATAAAAATAAGAAATAGCGTACAATTTTTGTGCAACATTTTTATTTTCTCTGACACTTTTTTTCCTACTGTTGCATAACGGAAATTGAAATGTGAGATTCTGGAAACGAGATCTAAATTTAGCGAGAACGGTCAGGTCGGGAAGAAAATTATTCTAAGCGGACAGCGGGTGAACAAAGAGTGAATATATAGCGGGAGCGGGTGGGTGCGGAATATAACCTTGCGGGAGCGGGACTAAAAAAATAAATAAAAAAAATAGTCCCACGCAGACCTCTAACTCACACCGCCTACAACATGACCGAGGCTCGCCCCAATCGGCCTGACGGGGGCACTACAGTGATCAAAAGTACGAAACCGCTCATAACTCCTAAACCGTCAGTCGCAAGCTCAAGTGTCTTATGTCGTTGGAATCCTTGTGGAATCCACAAAATGCATGTCTCAGATTCGACCGTGAGCCGAGCGAAATTTTCGGGTATTTCGCATTTTTTGAAAAACCTACTTTTGTGAACTAGTCCTAGGTGTTTCGCCCGATCGGAACCGAACCAGTACAGAAAGATTCTCTGGAGAGTGAATATCAATAATTATCAAAAAAATGTGGAACTTTCGACCGTCGCAAAGGAACGCCAAAACGTCCGAAAGGGGAAGGGCCACTTTTAGTAAAATGCCTATAACTCCTGAACAAAATGAGATATCTTCGCCAAACTCAGAACACTTATGTAAGAGCTCAAGCTGAGGTCACGGGGAAAAAATCACGGATTGGCCACTTGGTGGAGCTATAGGAGGGAAAAAACATAAAAATGGCTATAACTAGGCAACCATTTGTCCTATCAACATGAAAATCGCTGTGCATGGTCTTTGTCCAAAGTGCCACAAGTGTCTATGGGGACATTTGCTTATCTCAAAAGAGGCCGCCATTGACGATGAAGTTTGAGCACCTATTAGACAAGGTTAACGGAGGCAGATCGGAATGAAACTCGGTGGGCCTGTTTGACTCACGACCCCAAAGGTCTGTAAGAAATTTGAAAGAAATCGGCCACTGGGGGGGGGCGGTATGGCATTTTTTGAGGACGTAAATGATTGTACAATGCGCGGTTTTCCGCACATACACACGATATTCATTTTGCGAACTAGTCCTAGGTTTTTCGCTCAATCTGGAAAAAACCACCGCAGTGCAATTCTCTGGACTCTCTAGGTCAATAATTATCAAAAACATGTTGAAATTTACCCTTTGGGAAGCTATAACGGGGTCCTTTAGAAAAAGGGGCCTGTCCAAATGTACCCAAAATCCTATAAAGCCTAAACAAAAACTCAAAACTTCACGAAACCTGGTGAGCACATGCGACAGGTGATTCTAAACAAACATGCAAAGTTTCAGGGAGATCGGACCACAGCTGCTGCTATAACAGTCATAAATGTTATAAAAAGATCATATTTCTACGGTACATTGCCTGGATTTGCCAAAAATGTTTTTTAAATCATTGATTTAGGTGGTTACAGGCTTGCTAAATAATATGTAATGTCTTTTTCCTTATGTGCTTAAATGCCTAAAGCGCTTGAACCCGGTAATCGCTGCTTGCAGCTATATTGTAATTTATTTTTTTTGAAGATTCAAAGTTTTTTCCAGAATAAAAACATGAGTAAAAATTGAAAAGATGCTCCACTGAAAAATAAAAATTCTAATTTTCTCACTCAATTTACTCAAGAATTGTAGAAAAATAATCAATTTCTGTGGATTATTTACATCACGCTTCACAGTGTGTTGACGTTTGTGTCATGCAAATGTGCGCATGACAATTGGCCGGAAGTGATGTTTTATAGCTAAACAATATTATAAAATATTAGTATTTTTCTCTTACACATATCGTTTTGCTTCAAAACACATTAAATCATCCACTGGTGTAGTGCTGGGCGGTATGACCAAAAATTTGTGTCATGGTATACACTTCTCCGGGAAAGTCAGACCTCGCGTTCGCGGGACAGCACTGGCGAAATCTTCCAACTGAACCATAGCTAAGGTTTATCCAAAAAAGTCGCTAGGTATATTCAATATCAATTTCTATGGAAAAAATCCGCTAAAAGGGTCTGAAAGTTGCTAAATCCTAGGGCTAAAGTCTCGCTCGTGTGTGTGTGAGACGCGGGAGCTGATGGCAGGGGGCGGTGGATATTTGTGGTGGTCAATGTGGATATTGTGGATGAGTTCTTCTGTGTCATCACGTTCTATTAGTTCTACAGCTTCAGTTTCGGAAATTTCACGCTTAGTAAAACATACAGCTGTTCCCTCACCACGGTGCAACAGTGAAAAGGGACCCCTTTCAAACAGTGTGGCGTTCCGAACGTTGTTTAAGCGACATACTATTGCGTACTATACGTATTGCGGTATTTTAAAAATTCATATCATAACAAAAATAAACACCGGTATTCGGTATGAACCGGTATACCGCGCAGCACTACACTGGTGTCTTATGAATTACCATTGTGTTTCCTTTGTGTGGTTTTTAAAGTGTCAGCTTTGTGGCAGATATCCACTCGAATTATATGGATTCACAGATATCTGTTTGTGTTCATCTGATAAAAGAAAGTCATATTCATCTAAGATGTCGTGCGGGTGAGTAAATTTATTATTATTTTCTTTGGTGGAGTATCTTTTTAATTTGTTATTAATAAAATGAAAATGCATGTTATGTTTTATTGTAGTATATTGAACATTCAGTTTAATTGTGTGGGAAAGCTAGAAATAGAACAATAATTAAAAAATGGTCCCTAATATTGGTTATTGTTGGAGATTTACACTACACTTTTTCCCAAAAAAACAAAAACAAACAAAAAAACCAATTAATCGGTTAATGTTTAAAAATAGCATGATTGGTTAATATCTTTTTGCTTATTTGGTTACGTGACCTTGAGTGCAGAATCATACATTTCTTAGTCATTTGAGATGATAATATTGCATTGTTTTATTTGTTTCAAAATCCTGAAACTTTGTTTATTTCCAGGTTTAAACTATAATATCGAGTCACATATTTTCAGTGTGGTTTTTCAGACATTTGGACCCCACTGTAATTGAGGGCCAGACCCCATACTTGTGGATGCTCACTGAATCTCATTTTACATCTGGGCTGTGGGAACAGAACAGGAGCTGGGGTACAAGAGGGTTTCTTCATTTGGGGATTGTGACGAACACGAGGAACGAAGAGCCGGTGCCTGTTACCCCTCTGGATTACCTAAAGGCTCGAGACTCATCCTTCACCTGCAGCCGCTCTTTCATTAGCTTATAGCGCCCATTTGCACAGCCTATAATCAGTCTCGCCAGTTGGAGCCGTGCCAGTTCCCTTCCTCTGCGGCTTTAAAACGTGCCTTTTTGTTCCTTTAAAAGGGCTTTTTTCTTGTTCTCTCCTTCTGTCTATTTAATCAGTTATTTTCTCTCTTTGTCTCAACCTTTCTGCTCCCTGCCTACTTCAATCTTGAGTCTCATCCCTTTTATCACTGTCTCATTTAATTTCTTCCCCTTCCCGCCTCCCACCTTTCTGTCCTTTTCCCCTTCTCTTTTTCCTCATCTTGCATCTCTATCATCCCAATCTCTGCTGATGTTGCTGCCGTCTCCTATTCCACAGTATATAGAGACCCTCTCGTCATTTAACCGTGACAAACGTGAGCGTGAAAGAGTACGAGGTGTAGCAGAGGTGAAACGCTCTTGCGCTTGTGTGTTTTGATGTGAATGCTAGCTGCTTGTGCTCCATCCCCATCCCCCCTGTGTCTCTCGGTGAGTGGGAGAATCCCGGGAGCGGGAAGGCCGTTTAAATGAAACTCGTGAGCTGGGCAGTGCTTGTCTGCAGCAGTAACAGCAGCTGTGCTCCGCTCAGAGGAGTGTTTATCGCAAGCTAGCAAACCTGCGGCAAGCATGTGGAACCGGGCGAGTTATTCTGAGCACATCCCTCAATCCGAGCAGCGCTCCTGCAATGTGCCGCACAGGTGTGTATCTGTTCTGTTTCTCCAGCTTCAGAAGCACAGATCTGCAGATCTAGACCTGTATCAGTTATACTGACTTATGCATGTGCCGATTTATACGTGAAAGTTGACAACTGTCCCGTCATGGTGGTTAATGTTAGGATGGATCTCTTGTTTGATACTGTTAAGCTTTTAATTGACTGCTGATGTTGACTCAAAGGTTTCCTTTAGGAATACAGCCTATGGTTATTCATGCTTGCTGTAGCTGTGTGCTCTCTGCTTGTATCCGCTTTGATCATTTGAATTATGCAAGTGAAATATTCAAGGGTCATTGGCGGAACGATCTGTGTGGGATCTGTTCAGGCTTCTGGTTTATTGATACAGCCATGAGATACTCCTGGGATATGCAGGCAGATCTAGTGAGATTCAATCTGAGATTATGTTTCTTGTTTGGGAGCTACTTACACACATTTCTCATTTAATCTCTCTCTCACACACATATTTGCGAAACAGTTTCCTAAATTCTCATCTTTGTACTGTATATTATAGGCCTGTTATTTATTATTGCAAACATAGCTCTAAACTGCACTTTTCACATTTTTAGATCAGAGTTATTAGGGTAGCTTTAATATCAGCTTTATTATTATATAGCTTTATTATGGAACTGTAAAAATTTTTTTGTTTTTGTTTTCAATAATTGTTTGTTTTCAATAATTTTTCCTGATCACTCACCCATCTACCATTGGTCAGCCATGATAGCTTCACTTTTTTCGGTGTAGTTAATTTATTAAAAAACAATTTCTATGAAGCATATGTTTATAATGCATTATAAGGGTATTTTAATGCATTATAATGCATAAATAATTCTTTATAAAACCTTTGTTGTATAGTTTGTATCATCTCATGAATAATCATAACGACTTTTTAAGAACTTAAACTGACTCACAATGAACATATTAAATCCACAAGTTACAATGGATTATAGGTCCCATTGTTATAATCTCTTATATGTCTCATGTCTTTACAATGTTTTTAATATTTCTTACTATATTTGTTTTTACCTTTATTTTTACACTTTTAAACTTTTGCACTTTTACAGTTTTCACCTGTCTGCTCTGTCATTCTACTGTTTGACCTGCTCATTGTTATGATGCTGAAAGGGTCTTGGTGTCACAGAGCAGGTTATGAAAAAATAGACCCCATCTATTTATCATTCCCCCCTCTGGCTGCCCTTCCTGTTACCTCTACTGTGAAACCCCAGTGACAGCTCTGGCCTAGACTTCATGTCATTTTCCAGCCGTCATCTGTGGTACAGCCACTGGGTCTTAATGTGGATCCTGGAAGGAGCTGCAGAGACTGTTTTTACTGGGGGAAATTCAGTCAATCAGTCATGGGTACTTTGGTTTGAGACCGAAAAACACCTTTGAGGAGAGGCCTGGATCTGATATTCCCAGAATAGAATCATGAAACCTGTGTTTGTTTCAAGTGATTTAACAGTGGAATCTGGAATTCCAGGAAATTGTACAAAATCCCAGAATGTCTTTGTTGAGATCCTGGGAGGGAATTATTTGTGAACAAAGGGCCTGGGTATAGTATGAAGCTAGAGATGACATGCCATTCTATTTTGATATGGTTTTAGTCTGCTGTCCTGACTACACATGCATCAGTTGTTTTGGCTTTATGCAGTGCCATGCACTATTTTACTTTACTCCATAGTACATTACTCACAGTAAACGGCTTGAAAATTATGTGATTAAGTGTTATTATCTTTGTTAGACTTTATGTGCTTTGGGCTTCAACAAAAGCCAACCACTATATTAGCAGGCACTGTGTTATGGGGTGCTGAATGTACAATAGTGCACATTACATAAAACAACATTTCTGCTGCCTGTAGTACTGGTTTTATGTCACTGGCAAAGAAGGACTAGGGTCGCTAATAAATCAAGCGTTATAGTAAAAATTTACATTTAGATTTGTATTTAAGATTTATATTTAACAGAATTATATTAAGATTTATATTTAACATTTAGGTTTAACATTTAAATATAGAATAATGATATAAATGTAACAGTACTTCTAAAATTGACTTTTTTTTTGCTAAATCTGACAATATTGGGTTAATGTTTTTGGAGTATACTTTCTGCAGTCTATATTGTATGTCATTTACTAATTATCTCAGTTTCAGGAATTTGTCATATTCATGTCTGTTCATCAGATTGGCCACTTACATTTACAGCTTCACTCATTAAAGTAATAATCTCTTGATGTCGCCCTGTAGTTATTATCTTCTTCACCAGCATTTCAGTCGTGACTTCTATTTGCTCTCTTAACTAATGAAGCACAGGTTGAGTTATTGGTGCAGGTTAGAAAGGGTTCTTCTGGGAAGGAAAGAATGTCTTCTCCACTGCAGTCTAAGCTGAGAATAGGAAGAGACTTAAGGAAGTGTCACTGATCCGTGTGGATGCTCTCCTTTTATTAGCTGATCACAACTCATCCTGGAGATTTAACTCAGAGAGAGAGAGAGAGAGAGAGAGAGAGTACAGTAAAAATAAAGCTGGATATACAGTTAGAATCAAGCAGGAAAAAAATTATATAGTGGGCATGGCTGATAATTCCAAAATGACCAATTAGTTTTTTTCCTTCTGACTGTATTGATATTTCCTTGTTCTAATCTAAACTATTACATTGTGGCCGTCAGACCTCGTTCAGCCCAAACATTCCACTTACTGACCTTTCTGCAGTGTCCCTGTCCTTATCTGATCGGTGCTGTTTTTAGTCAGAGCTGATTGTGTGTACGGGTAGAGTGTTCACAAGGCTAATACATATCTATATGCTTTAAAACCAGACTGGCAGTTTTATAACTGGATTGGTGTGTACGGCGCTCAGTGTGTTATGTCTGTGTGACAGTATTGACTTGGAGGTGACAGAAGGACGAAGGCCAACAGCTGAATCTGAATAGGATTGTGACTGTTTTGTTTTTATAGCCCTTTAGCACTGTTTTCACCATTTTTATGTCTCTCTCAATCTATATCTTTCTTTTCTACACTTGCGATGGAAAAAATAACTGATTATTCATGATAAAATTATTCAAAACAGACCAGAAATGCTACCTATTATGGTATCAACACATGTCTTGGCTGTAGGTCACATGGTTATTGTTCTTCAGTAATCTTGCATGACTGTTTCATAGCTACATTGGCTATGCATCATATACTATGTAGAGTTTAGTGTGAAGTGAAACAAATCTTGTTAACAGAGTTGCCAGTTCATGTCTAAAGGGAAAACTCAGTTTTATACACAATAAAAGTAGGGCTGCACTGGGGAAAAAAATAAAAATTGGCTAATAAAAATTGTAATTGTGAGTTAAAAGGCATTTTTATTTCTGATAAGTACAACTGATAAATTGCTATACTAATATTTGACTAATAAATGTCTTAATTATTTGATAATCGCACAAAGCCATATCACAATTTTGATTATATTTTAATAAATTGTTCAGCCCTTATTATTAAAATTTTGTATTTTATTTCAGTATTAAAATATGCTTTCCTAAAATGTAAATACTGTGACTCTGCTATCAGTGTTTTTACATTCTTTAATGTTTGCTGAAATGGCGTGAGTTTTTGTGAGCAATGGCAGACAGGGATTTAAGGATACCATTTGAAAACGGTTATTGTTTTGCAATTCTGCTTGTTGTATCTAGTGGCACAGCAATACATATTTCATCTTCATAATTAAGATAAAGGACCCATCTCAAAGGGTGGGCTCTTTCTCCTTTCTTTTGCAATTATTTGAGGAGTTGTAGAAGACAGAAGAAACCTCTGGCAGACTCACTGAAATGAATACTGTGTCTGACATCAGAAAGCTTTCTTTCTGTCTGTGTGTATGTCCTTAAGGGCCCGATAAATAGAGGCTGCATCTGTTCTACAGCTCACCTCTGGTCCTGCACAGCAGGAGATGCCAGACTGCAGCTCTTTAGTTCATGTAGATGCAGTGAATATAGGTGAGCTCCTGTTTCCAAATGATGAAAATCCAAAATCAGACTATTTAGAAAGTCTGTGTGAATAGTACAAACATTAGCCTGTTAGTGAATAGTACAAACATTAGCCTGTAATACCATGAGAGTCCTGTGGCTTCTGTGACTTTAGTGTGAGTTGGCAATGTATAGATTTTTTTAATTGACTTGTTAGTGCTAGTTCCATTTGAGCTCAGTGATTATTTATTGTTCAGTGCAGAGAGCATGGAGTCGGGGGCTTTAGAGTGAGCTTCATCTCCTTATACATAATGGATTGTGTTGGCCTTTATGTGTAGTGGATATTGCTGAAGGAACATTTTTAGTATCAACAATATAACACACATTTTCCAAGACTTAGTTAAGATTCAGAAAGTTGGAATGACTTATGATGTCTGTAGGGATTATGTTCATATCCCCCCCCACCCCCAAGATTTAGATTTAGTCCAGAGATGAAACAGATAATCCAGATGTATACATGTGGGTTGTGTTTGTAAATGTGTGTTTGTGCCTCAGAATGGTCCACCAACTGTGAGAAAAAAGGTTTGTAAACATACAAAATAGACTGGTGTTTTAATGAAAAAGTAGAAGAGTTTGTGTAAGTAAGCTTTATAGATAGGGAATATAAAGTATCACTAGCTATAAAAGCATTAGAGATCAACTGAAATTCCTTACTATTTGAACACCTGATAAAAATGATGTAAAGCACACTTTCTATTTCTTTGGCCAGTCATTATCACACCCGGAAGCTCTTTTTTTTCGCATTAAAATCAAAATAACCAGAAGAAAACAGCATTTTGCCAGAAAACAGCTGCTCAGGTACAGCACAGTATGACATATATAGATAGAACAATGTGCAGCTAAGTGTGAGTCATTGCATGTTCTTTGAGGCTGGAATATTTGCATTTAAAAGCTTTCTTCTGCTTCCACATTGTGGATTCAGTCTAACAGCATCAGTGTCTAATGGATTGCAATGTGCAATAGTAATAAAAACAAGGTTCTGTTGTTAAATGCAGCACAGTTGTCCCTAGATTGAGGAAAACCAGATTTTTAAAATGTTTTCCCCTTCTTCCACATGGTAATTGGTTGTTTAAGGCATCGTTGCTACTACTAGAAAATCTAATGGCCCGTTGACTTAGCTAATAGGAAGTAATAACTTGGTTTAACAGCCAAACATAAAAGGTCACCGTCTAAATGGTCATTTTTTTGGCTGATCTGAATTCAAACATTTTAGAAAACACCCCATCACTGGTGTTACCATAGTTACTGTTTTTGACAAATAGCTTGGGTTGAATACTGGCTCTGATGCCAGTGCTGTATTCGGGCTGCTGTAAATCTGTTTTATTGCAATGTGAAGCCTAACGTTGCAACAAGTCTGCTTACATTTGGAAAATAACCATCAGTGATAAATGCAGGTAAGTGTTTGGCTGAACTGAAGCCATCGCCTGTCGAAACCTCAACTGCAGAGCGTCCCAAAAATAGCACAGGACCTTACATTTCTAATCTAAAGCTGAAAAGCTGCACAGAGGACTTGTCAGAAGCAAAGCGCTTGAGATTACAAGATGTCTGAAGTTACAGAAACACAGATAATTTAGTGCCTTCATCTGACCTGAGACATGACAGGGGGAATATATTCTTCCTGTGCTGCTCTTTGATTTTGTCCTTGGGTTTCTTTTCTTTAGCTTCAATTTTCCTTAGAGTTAGACTCTGCAATAGTTGAAAGTCAGAAGTTTTTAATATCAGTGTCACCTGCAGAGTTGTTTTAAAAATGTTTTTGAAATAAATATCTTATTCTCAACAAGGCTGCATTTATTTGATTAGAATTGCAGTAAAACTCTAAAATTGTGAAATATTAAAATATAATATTTGTTTTTATTTATAGTTGAAAGTCAGGCGTTTTTAATATCACTGTCACCTGCAGAGTTGTTTTAAAAATGTTTTTGAAATATCGTATTCTCAGCAAGGCTGCATTTATTTGATTAGAATTGCAGTAAAACTCTAAAATTGTGAAATATTAAAATATAATATTTATTTTTATTAATATTTAATATACAAGCCTTTTCTGATTTATTTTAGATGAATATATTTTATAATGTAATTTATTCTTGTGGTGGCAAGGCTGAACTGAATTTTCAGGAGCCATTACTCAGAAATCAGAAATTCAGAAATCATTGTAATATGCTGATTTGGTGCTCGACCAATATTTTTTATTATCAATGTTGTGCTGCCTACCATGATAAAAAACAATTCTGGATTTTTTTTGATGAATAAAAAGTTCAAAAGAATAGCATTTATTTGTAATTGAAAACTTTTGTAACATTATGAATGTCTTTTCTGTCACTTTTGATCAATTTAATGCTTCCTTCCTGAATAAAAATAGGCCTATTCATTTCTTCTTACTGACCCCAGTCTTTTGAACAATGCATATTTACGTTTTATGACCTCCAAAATGTCCTAGAAAAGACATCTGTGAAGAGTTTTTTTAGTTGGAGTGTGAGTTTAAAGTACACCATTAGCATTCTCTGTATGCCTTCTGTATGATGGGCAGTTGACAGCTCTTATTAGTAGGAAGAGCATGGCCTGAGAGGAATGTGTATTTCCTGTATGACTCTGCACTCCTGCAGAGGTTGAGACTGTGTCCTTGCTGCAGATATTCTCAGGGCTGCTCTGATGTTGACTGTGTGGAGGCCACAGGAACATGTTTATGCCAAAAGAAGAACTGCCACAGCAATATTTTCCTCTCCAGCACTCTGCTGACAATGTATTGTCTCACATCTTCATCTCATTTTCACTCCGACAGTCAGAAAGAAGGTATTACATCTCAGATTTAATCTCAGGTTAACATTTTCTCAGGTCACTGGCAGGTCACTCTGAATGTCACTGATCCCAAGAATACTGATGCAGTCACATGCTCTGATGACAAAGTCAGTGTTTTACATATCTATTTGATAATATGAAATCCACATCTGACAACTATAATAATGTAAATGATGAGGATAGTCATTCTTGGTTAGTGCATATTTGTTCTGGGTTTATTACTTTTTCATTAGAGTAAGTTTAGTCCAATTAAAACAGGAGGTAGTGTAATGCAGTGTGCCTAATTTGGCTGCTTGTCTTTATGATGACTTCATCCAGTGTTTTTTTGGGGGGGGGCGATATTTTGTCTCAAACCGATAGATCAGGATTTCCAGATGCTTTAAGTGGTAAAAGTACCTCCTTTTAATTTTTGTTTGTGCCTTATCGCATTCTTGTGTGTATTCCTGATGCTGAGCCATTAACTGAATCTTACTGCTGTTGATTACCTGGCTTTCAGAGGAAGAAGGAATTATAGTTTGTGCTCTCAGCCTTGTACAAAACACACAGGGGGCTTAAATTCTTAAGTAGGAACAGTCCTATTTACAAAGAAAAATGAGCCTGAGTGTTTGCGTTTTAATAGAATCTGATATTTTTTCTCATTTTTTTTCAAAGCACCTGTGAATTTAATCTGCAGCATTATAATCAGTATCAGCGTTTCTAATTTCGCTCTATGACAGCCTCATTTTGATGGCAGTGGTGATGTGGTGCCTGGGGCTGTCTAAGACTACAGACCGCATGCGTCCTTATTACTGCGACAAATGTGCAGCCCAATCGCTCTGTCATTACTGGTTAGCTGCGTCAGATCACTGAACGCCACAATCACTCAATTCCAAACTTACAAACAGCACACAATCAAGATTGAGCATCTTATTGTAGCCCAAAGTTGTGAAGAATATTGCCCTTGTGCTAACACCTTTGTGATGTATGTAGGGCCCTATGATTTCCGCGATGCGGAAAACGCGAACGGAATTGCGGAATCCGGTCTTAAAAATTTAATTTACTGTATAATGCGGAATGTCACAGAATTTGCCAAATTTTGGATGGATAAATCAAAAGTAAGTCAGTACACTTAAATAAAAACATGATATGGACTAGTGTCTGTGAATATTAAGCCACAAAAATACTATTTAAATATAAATCCTGCTTGTTCTGCGCGTCTCTGTGTGAATGAATGGCGCAGACGTGCGGTTACACACATACTGAAGTGCGCACAATGCTCGCGGTGCTTTCAGCCTCTGCCTTCTCACTATATGAGTACATGAACACATGAACCTAATCTCTAGAACTGCTCTGAGAGTCACTTCATGAGCATTTTACCATTAAAAAAAAAAAAAAAAAAAACGATCGTCACGTCATATAAACAGAGAAACTTAAAGGTCTTCACAACAACCCGTCAAAATAAAAGTTTGGGTTAACTTAAAGAAACTGTGACAGAAATATATTACTTGATGTAATCATAGTACTACTACTAATAATGCAATTATTATTAAAACTTTGTTTTTAAGGATATTTACCAGAAAAATTTACCATAACTTATTTACCAGTAAAATGTAAATAAAAAAACACAGTATTTCCGGAAAAAAATAGTTTTTATAAAATCAATTATTTAGAGATGCTTTTGATTATTAATTTATTTTGATAATAAATTTATTTTAATGAAACTATTAAAATGGAATCTAGAAAATTAATGGAAAACACAGAATTTGATCAAAATAAAACTAAATTTGAGAAAAAAACATATTTCATAGGGCCTTAAATATGTAATTTTTGCTAAATTAACTTAAATTTTAACTTTTTACAATTTAATTTAAAGTTAAATTGTTGTTAAATTGTGTAAGTGTCATGATTTTAATTAATTAGACATTCTTTCTGAATAATACAATTTCATTTAACAATTAAAACAGTCTAGAAAAATTAAAATGAAAAAAAAAAAAAAATAAATACGGAATCCAGAAAAATTAAAACGGGGGAAAAAACTAAAATAAAAAGGAATTTGTGAAAAAATAAAATGGATTTCATAGAGCCCTATATGCATGTGTGTAAACTACCATTCAAAAGTTAGGGTCAGTACGTTTTTTTATTTTATTTAATTTTTTCTTCTTTTATTCACCAAAGAATGAACAAAAAGTGTAAAAACATTTCTAATGTTACAAAAGATTTCTATTTTAAATAAATACTTTTTTTCTATTCATCTGGGGAAAAAATATATCACAGTTTACACATAAAATATTAAACAGCACAACTATTTTCAACATTGATAATGATAAGGAATGTGCACACTAATAGTGAAGTATGTAACATCATGCAATAAGTAACAAGCCATGGAATGGAAAATATCGTGCATTGTTATTAACCATGATTAACTGCGGTGCCAAAGGAAGGAACATAAACACAGTTTCACAAGCATATGCATCTTGTGTTCTGCCCTGATTCCAAAAACAAATTTGTTACTGCAGTGCTTGGAATAGCTTATGAATTTGAATAGTCACCACTATAATGACATTTCAGCTGTTATTTGATTATTGTAAGATGTTTTTCTCTACTTAGAATGTTGACTTTACTGAAATAAGATGAAGATATTCATATGTGCTGCTGCTCTGCTGCAGTCTCAGGGCACGTAACTCCTATCCTGCAGCTATTACTGCGGATGCTGAGGTACTAAACCTAGACATGGCATCTGTTGGGTGGTTGATGTGGAAACTTTATGGTTTGGGACTTTATTTGTTTTTTTCCGCCTGTCTGACATTTGTTTGACTCAGAATTACTTATGAAAGCCACTCATGTCCATCTCATTCCGTCTCTCCTATCATTAGGTCCCATCTCGCCATATGTGTTAGCAAAGCCATAAAAGCTACATGACGTTTTTGTTAATGTTATGCCTCTGCTATGAGACGTGAGCTGTTAGCTGATGTGAATCAATGTTTCAGAAGTGGAGCTAAAATTTCCTGGCAGTTTGAGAGGCTGTGCCAAGCTGAGATGAACTCAGGAGGTGTGTTGTAGGCTGTCATTGGGGTCGCCACAGTTTCTTAATGAACCCGGCACAGGTCACCGTTCCGGATTTAGATAAAGCCGGTTTGGGCGTGTTTCACTAATTGTTTCCCCTGATTTTGCAGAACTCACTATCGATCCCCCATTCATTTTCGTTCCGGGTAACTTCAACTTTTTTTTCCGCACACCGAACACAAACTGCTGTCACTATTGATCTTCTAAGTGCCTTTGAAATTAATTTCATTGTTACTGTCTGGGTGGCCATAAAACAGCTATTTCTGTGATAAATTGCTGTGAAATAGTTCTTTATAAATATTTATCAGCAGGCTAATTTTGTGCCAGTGAAGTGATGGAAGTGCTGATGCTGCTGTATTCCTTAAATTGTTGTTAAATTGTGTAAGTGTCATGATTTTAATTAATTAGACATTCTTTCTGAATAATACAATTTCATTTAACAATTAAAACAGTCTAGAAAAATTAAAATGAAAAAAAAAAAAAAATAAATACGGAATCCAGAAAAATTAAAACGGGGGAAAAAACTAAAATAAAAAGGAATTTGTGAAAAAATAAAATGGATTTCATAGAGCCCTATATGCATGTGTGTAAACTACCATTCAAAAGTTAGGGTCAGTACGTTTTTTTATTTTATTTAATTTTTTCTTCTTTTATTCACCAAAGAATGAACAAAAAGTGTAAAAACATTTCTAATGTTACAAAAGATTTCTATTTTAAATAAATACTTTTTTTCTATTCATCTGGGGAAAAAATATATCACAGTTTACACATAAAATATTAAACAGCACAACTATTTTCAACATTGATAATGATAAGGAATGTGCACACTAATAGTGAAGTATGTAACATCATGCAATAAGTAACAAGCCATGGAATGGAAAATATCGTGCATTGTTATTAACCATGATTAACTGCGGTGCCAAAGGAAGGAACATAAACACAGTTTCACAAGCATATGCATCTTGTGTTCTGCCCTGATTCCAAAAACAAATTTGTTACTGCAGTGCTTGGAATAGCTTATGAATTTGAATAGTCACCACTATAATGACATTTCAGCTGTTATTTGATTATTGTAAGATGTTTTTCTCTACTTAGAATGTTGACTTTACTGAAATAAGATGAAGATATTCATATGTGCTGCTGCTCTGCTGCAGTCTCAGGGCACGTAACTCCTATCCTGCAGCTATTACTGCGGATGCTGAGGTACTAAACCTAGACATGGCATCTGTTGGGTGGTTGATGTGGAAACTTTATGGTTTGGGACTTTATTTGTTTTTTTCCGCCTGTCTGACATTTGTTTGACTCAGAATTACTTATGAAAGCCACTCATGTCCATCTCATTCCGTCTCTCCTATCATTAGGTCCCATCTCGCCATATGTGTTAGCAAAGCCATAAAAGCTACATGACGTTTTTGTTAATGTTATGCCTCTGCTATGAGACGTGAGCTGTTAGCTAATATGAATCAATGTTTCAGAAGTGGAGCTAAAATTTACTGGCAGTTTGAGAGGCTGTGCCAAGCTGAGATGAACTCAGGAGGCGTGTAGGCTGTTGTTAGGGTCGCCACAGATTTAGAGTTTCTTAATGAACCCAGCACAGGTCACTGTTCAGGATTTAGAAAAAGCAGGTTTGGGCGTGTTTCACTAACTGTTTCCCCTGATTTTGCAGAACTCGTTATCTATCCTCCTTTCTTTTTTGTTCCAGTAACTTCAACTTTTTTTTTGCACCCAACACAAATTGCTGTCATTATTGATCTTCTAAGTGCCTTTGAAATTAATTTCATTGTTACTGTCTGGGTGGCCATAAAACAGCTATTTCTGTGATAAATTGCTGTGAAATAGTTCTTTATAAATATTTATCAGCAGACTAATTTTGTGCCAGTGAAGTGATGGAAGTGCTGATGCTGCTGTATTCCTACGGGCGCATCTTTTCCCTCAGGCCATCGTGAAGATCTCGGTATATGGACAAAGGGTGTGTGTATAGCGCTTTGTTGATCAGTAGTTATTTAACTAAGACTTTTTTGCAGACTAATGACAAGGTGTTTGATGGGCTTGTTAATATTAGGCTATTAAAAGACCCTCCAGAAGTGCTGACCATAAGAAGCTCTACCTCATAAACGAGGACTGTTTCAAGGCCAAGGGTTCAACTTTTTCAACTTTTGTTTTGTTATCTGTTCTCAAACTTTAAATACTTTTCTGTAGTTTCCCCTCCAGGCGCTCTGGAACGAGCTTTTCCGGGGGCTTTGAAATACGAAGGAGTTCATCTGAGCAAATGTTGTCATGGTAATGCTCTGTTAGCGAGCAAAACGCCGGATCGGATTTTCATTTTGATCTGTTTCGTCTGAAATTAAATGGGTTACATCAAAAACATGTGGGTTTATTTTCTGCGTAATTAGAAGTTTGATATTTCATAAATTACGATGGGGTAGTTGTACTGGCTTTTACTGTTTGTTTGCGTAGGAAATTGACCTAATCATTTCGGTAATTATGTCTTAGTATTTGTTCCCTTTTAAGTGTCTTTTTACACTCACTGCTTGTCGTTTAGTACATCATCTTCAGTTCGTCACGCGTCACGGTGGACTGGGTACTGCAGCTGAGCCTGTGAGCAGCCAGGCGGGGTGAACAACAGTATTTGTGTCTGTGGCCAACTAAATCTCCCATTTGTTGTTCCGGGACTCTTATCCTTTCACTCTTCTCTAATTAGCTTTCTGCCGGTGTGCTCTTCAGCATTGGGAGCTATCCTTTGAAATGTGCTGTGTAATGAACAGGGTGGGCTCTGAATCCCCTGTACCAAGGCTTGTTTGTACCTGTGAGGTCTTTTATATGCCAAGTGTCCTTATATTGGAAAACTGTCCTTTGTATCATGGAAGCTTGAGTTAGCCAGAATGGAAGGGTTGTTTTCTTTTGTCCCACAGTGACGGCACCCTGAAGCAACCCTTTTTTATTTATAAGAGGGATGCTTTACTAGGGCTGGGATCATGATGTCACTCAGCAGCAGATTAGGGGCTGTTATTGAAAGGATGGTCAGTGTGTTCAGAGAGAGGTGCTCGATGCCACCAACAGGAAAAGAGCAGTCACTTTTGCAGGTTAGACTGTAACTGTAATATATGTTTTATATGTTTTATATATTTTCTTTTAACATTTTTACATTTACATTCATGCATTTGGCAGATGCTTTTATCCTAAGTGACTTGCTGTGTATTACATTCAAACAAACTCATGACCTTGGCATTGATCGATCCATCGTAATTAGGGGTGTAACGGTACAGATATTTGTACCGAAAATTTTCGGTACGGGTCTTTCAGTTCGGTACGCATGTGTACCGAACAAATCATTCAATTTTTTAAGGAAATTCAGACAAGACATGCCGTTTTGGCATTCTTTGATGTGGCGTATAGAATCTGTATAGTATCCTCAGTTTGCGAGTGAGCGTGATCATACCTTCCTCTTTATTACTAGTTAGTTTTAACGCGAAATAAACATGAATGAACATCTCATGTAATCACTTAATCAGTGTTTCAATTGCGGAAAGACGTCAATAAAACAGCTTGTAAACAAAATGTCATGTAGCATTTCATTTACCTCAGGCAAGTGTCTCCAGCTCGTTATTTGCTAGAGAAATGAAGTCTAGTGAAGAGCATTTTGAGAAATATTAGACTATATACTTCATTATATTTTATTGTACCTGTTAGTGATGTCTTAATTTTTTTATGTATGTTTAAATAAATCTTTTATGAAACAAGTTATGACAGCCACCGTGTAAAGGATTATACAGTATTTCAGCAACAAATAGAAATTGTATAATTTAGACGTTCATTTAAAAACGGCATTATGTGCAATTTACATGTTTGCATACAAATGTTTAATTTGAGTGTTGATTATTATAGTTAAAAATAAATAGTAAATAGTAAAATAAATAGTAAAAAATAAATAGTAATTGAAACCATCATGTTTGTGTACTGTTACACCCCTAATTGTAATACATCTATAATTGTAATTTTTCAATATTTTAAATAAATATCTTATTATTATTGTTAACAGTATTATAACAAAATATATATTTAAAATACTGTAATATATTTTAAAGATTTAATTACGTGTTAATTTAGTGTGATTATTTAAAAAAATAAAAAATTGGGATTAACCTGATAAATTAATCTGCACATAATGTAATTTATTACAATATATTGTTAAATAGTTATATGTCGTTATGTAGTTGAGCATTTTACCATTAAAAAAAAAAAAAAAAACGATCGTCACGTCATATAAACAGAGAAACTTAAAGGTCTTCACAACAACCCGTCAAAATAAAAGTTTGGGTTAACTTAAAGAAACTGTGACAGAAATATATTACTTGATGTAATCATAGTACTACTACTAATAATGCAATTATTATTAAAACTTTGTTTTTAAGGATATTTACCAGAAAAATTTACCATAACTTATTTACCAGTAAAATGTAAATAAAAAAACACAGTATTTCCGGAAAAAAATAGTTTTTATAAAATCAATTATTTAGAGATGCTTTTGATTATTAATTTATTTTGATAATAAATTTATTTTAATGAAACTATTAAAATGGAATCTAGAAAATTAATGGAAAACACAGAATTTGATCAAAATAAAACTAAATTTGAGAAAAAAACATATTTCATAGGGCCTTAAATATGTAATTTTTGCTAAATTAACTTAAATTTTAACTTTTTACAATTTAATTTAAAGTTAAATTGTTGTTAAATTGTGTAAGTGTCATGATTTTAATTAATTAGACATTCTTTCTGAATAATACAATTTCATTTAACAATTAAAACAGTCTAGAAAAATTAAAATGAAAAAAAAAAAAAAATAAATACGGAATCCAGAAAAATTAAAACGGGGGAAAAAACTAAAATAAAAAGGAATTTGTGAAAAAATAAAATGGATTTCATAGAGCCCTATATGCATGTGTGTAAACTACCATTCAAAAGTTAGGGTCAGTACGTTTTTTTATTTTATTTAATTTTTTCTTCTTTTATTCACCAAAGAATGAACAAAAAGTGTAAAAACATTTCTAATGTTACAAAAGATTTCTATTTTAAATAAATACTTTTTTTCTATTCATCTGGGGAAAAAATATATCACAGTTTACACATAAAATATTAAACAGCACAACTATTTTCAACATTGATAATGATAAGGAATGTGCACACTAATAGTGAAGTATGTAACATCATGCAATAAGTAACAAGCCATGGAATGGAAAATATCGTGCATTGTTATTAACCATGATTAACTGCGGTGCCAAAGGAAGGAACATAAACACAGTTTCACAAGCATATGCATCTTGTGTTCTGCCCTGATTCCAAAAACAAATTTGTTACTGCAGTGCTTGGAATAGCTTATGAATTTGAATAGTCACCACTATAATGACATTTCAGCTGTTATTTGATTATTGTAAGATGTTTTTCTCTACTTAGAATGTTGACTTTACTGAAATAAGATGAAGATATTCATATGTGCTGCTGCTCTGCTGCAGTCTCAGGGCACGTAACTCCTATCCTGCAGCTATTACTGCGGATGCTGAGGTACTAAACCTAGACATGGCATCTGTTGGGTGGTTGATGTGGAAACTTTATGGTTTGGGACTTTATTTGTTTTTTTCCGCCTGTCTGACATTTGTTTGACTCAGAATTACTTATGAAAGCCACTCATGTCCATCTCATTCCGTCTCTCCTATCATTAGGTCCCATCTCGCCATATGTGTTAGCAAAGCCATAAAAGCTACATGACGTTTTTGTTAATGTTATGCCTCTGCTATGAGACGTGAGCTGTTAGCTAATATGAATCAATGTTTCAGAAGTGGAGCTAAAATTTACTGGCAGTTTGAGAGGCTGTGCCAAGCTGAGATGAACTCAGGAGGCGTGTAGGCTGTTGTTAGGGTCGCCACAGATTTAGAGTTTCTTAATGAACCCAGCACAGGTCACTGTTCAGGATTTAGAAAAAGCAGGTTTGGGCGTGTTTCACTAACTGTTTCCCCTGATTTTGCAGAACTCGTTATCTATCCTCCTTTCTTTTTTGTTCCAGTAACTTCAACTTTTTTTTTGCACCCAACACAAATTGCTGTCATTATTGATCTTCTAAGTGCCTTTGAAATTAATTTCATTGTTACTGTCTGGGTGGCCATAAAACAGCTATTTCTGTGATAAATTGCTGTGAAATAGTTCTTTATAAATATTTATCAGCAGACTAATTTTGTGCCAGTGAAGTGATGGAAGTGCTGATGCTGCTGTATTCCTACGGGCGCATCTTTTCCCTCAGGCCATCGTGAAGATCTCGGTATATGGACAAAGGGTGTGTGTATAGCGCTTTGTTGATCAGTAGTTATTTAACTAAGACTTTTTTGCAGACTAATGACAAGGTGTTTGATGGGCTTGTTAATATTAGGCTATTAAAAGACCCTCCAGAAGTGCTGACCATAAGAAGCTCTACCTCATAAACGAGGACTGTTTCAAGGCCAAGGGTTCAACTTTTTCAACTTTTGTTTTGTTATCTGTTCTCAAACTTTAAATACTTTTCTGTAGTTTCCCCTCCAGGCGCTCTGGAACGAGCTTTTCCGGGGGCTTTGAAATACGAAGGAGTTCATCTGAGCAAATGTTGTCATGGTAATGCTCTGTTAGCGAGCAAAACGCCGGATCGGATTTTCATTTTGATCTGTTTCGTCTGAAATTAAATGGGTTACATCAAAAACATGTGGGTTTATTTTCTGCGTAATTAGAAGTTTGATATTTCATAAATTACGATGGGGTAGTTGTACTGGCTTTTACTGTTTGTTTGCGTAGGAAATTGACCTAATCATTTCGGTAATTATGTCTTAGTATTTGTTCCCTTTTAAGTGTCTTTTTACACTCACTGCTTGTCGTTTAGTACATCATCTTCAGTTCGTCACGCGTCACGGTGGACTGGGTACTGCAGCTGAGCCTGTGAGCAGCCAGGCGGGGTGAACAACAGTATTTGTGTCTGTGGCCAACTAAATCTCCCATTTGTTGTTCCGGGACTCTTATCCTTTCACTCTTCTCTAATTAGCTTTCTGCCGGTGTGCTCTTCAGCATTGGGAGCTATCCTTTGAAATGTGCTGTGTAATGAACAGGGTGGGCTCTGAATCCCCTGTACCAAGGCTTGTTTGTACCTGTGAGGTCTTTTATATGCCAAGTGTCCTTATATTGGAAAACTGTCCTTTGTATCATGGAAGCTTGAGTTAGCCAGAATGGAAGGGTTGTTTTCTTTTGTCCCACAGTGACGGCACCCTGAAGCAACCCTTTTTTATTTATAAGAGGGATGCTTTACTAGGGCTGGGATCATGATGTCACTCAGCAGCAGATTAGGGGCTGTTATTGAAAGGATGGTCAGTGTGTTCAGAGAGAGGTGCTCGATGCCACCAACAGGAAAAGAGCAGTCACTTTTGCAGGTTAGACTGTAACTGTAATATATGTTTTATATGTTTTATATATTTTCTTTTAACATTTTTACATTTACATTCATGCATTTGGCAGATGCTTTTATCCTAAGTGACTTGCTGTGTATTACATTCAAACAAACTCATGACCTTGGCATTGATCGATCCATCGTAATTAGGGGTGTAACGGTACAGATATTTGTACCGAAAATTTTCGGTACGGGTCTTTCAGTTCGGTACGCATGTGTACCGAACAAATCATTCAATTTTTTAAGGAAATTCAGACAAGACATGCCGTTTTGGCATTCTTTGATGTGGCGTATAGAATCTGTATAGTATCCTCAGTTTGCGAGTGAGCGTGATCATACCTTCCTCTTTATTACTAGTTAGTTTTAACGCGAAATAAACATGAATGAACATCTCATGTAATCACTTAATCAGTGTTTCAATTGCGGAAAGACGTCAATAAAACAGCTTGTAAACAAAATGTCATGTAGCATTTCATTTACCTCAGGCAAGTGTCTCCAGCTCGTTATTTGCTAGAGAAATGAAGTCTAGTGAAGAGCATTTTGAGAAATATTAGACTATATACTTCATTATATTTTATTGTACCTGTTAGTGATGTCTTAATTTTTTTATGTATGTTTAAATAAATCTTTTATGAAACAAGTTATGACAGCCACCGTGTAAAGGATTATACAGTATTTCAGCAACAAATAGAAATTGTATAATTTAGACGTTCATTTAAAAACGGCATTATGTGCAATTTACATGTTTGCATACAAATGTTTAATTTGAGTGTTGATTATTATAGTTAAAAATAAATAGTAAATAGTAAAATAAATAGTAAAAAATAAATAGTAATTGAAACCATCATGTTTGTGTACTGTTACACCCCTAATTGTAATACATCTATAATTGTAATTTTTCAATATTTTAAATAAATATCTTATTATTATTGTTAACAGTATTATAACAAAATATATATTTAAAATACTGTAATATATTTTAAAGATTTAATTACGTGTTAATTTAGTGTGATTATTTAAAAAAATAAAAAATTGGGATTAACCTGATAAATTAATCTGCACATAATGTAATTTATTACAATATATTGTTAAATAGTTATATGTCGTTATGTAGTAATCTCTAGTTAAATTTATAGTTTATAATTTTTAATTGACAGACCTTATGTGACTCTTCCATAGCCCTTAAAATATATGGAGAAAAAACTACTTGTGAATAATAGGATCTAGAGCTCTATAAAATGGCTTTTTGAATACACTATATAAAACCTTTAAAATCATTTAGTGAAACCGGCCTGGCAAAATGAATTACAATTGGACAATTTCTCTTCAGAAAAATGGCACAGTTAAAGTAATTCACTGCAAGGCAATTGATCTTTTCTTCCTCAGTCTCTACTCTTGACTAAGATATATAATGTTCATAAAGCTATAGATTATTATAGTGTAGAGTATATTTCTTAGTGAAATTCATGCCTAATGTGATGTGTTTTGTACAAAGTTGCATGATGTTTATTTTGCTGCTGACTTAGGCTTTATTTTATTCAGACCTTTTGTTGCACCATTTTTTTATCAAATCCTATAGTGCTACACAAATATACATATTAATCAAAGCAAACTCATAACAGTTTCACATCCAAATGCATTTTAAAACTATTTTAAATGTGCGAAGGTAATTGAAATAAGGCTGTAAAGGCCATTGTTCCATTGAGCTGAAGGTTTTTTTTTTTGCGTATCTGATTCAATATTTGCTTTCGAGCTGTGCAAATAACACCTGCTTTCCTGGACTGTATACCTCATGTTTTATCTCCTGTGAGCTAACCTACTAGTATTTACAGCCCACAGTCTGGCCAGTAGATTGAAATGTGGCAAACATGCTGTCGGAGAGAGTCTGACGCAGGTGCAGTGGTGTGTGCCTTGACTCAGAACAAGGTTTTGGTCAACAGAAGGGAAACACATTCCTCTGTTGGCTGTTGAATATGGTAAAATTTACAGTAAAAATAGTCAAAACATCAGGGTTTTTCCCTCTAATTGTCAGTCATTTTTGCACAGGAAACTCTCAAAACAATAAAACGATCAGCTCTGTGCTTTTGCCAAAGAAAATGGCAATACAATAGAAACAAGAGATGCTTTCTGGGAGGGCGACATGCAGGCTAGTGTGATAGAACCGGGTTGGTTTGGGTTATGAAGCTCAGGGAAATATTTATTTTGGGACAGAAACACCTCCTCCCAATTTAGTTTTCTGCCCACTGACGTCCTCATTAATGGGCTGTAGTTTGGCAATAGACCGAGAGGGTGGGAGTTAGAGAGAGAGAGGGAGGGAAAGTTAGAGAGAAGAGGGCTAGATCTGATAAGCTGTGTAGCTCAGCTCGGTTCTGGTCATGAAAGAGTTTGATCTCTGAACGTCCGTCAAGTACTTTGCGGTGAGTGAAACTCCTGGCAGGCTGTTCTCAGGAGAACTCGTGGAGATTGGAGAACTTAGGCTGCTTCACTTCAGCAGGATATCAACTTTCCCATCAGAGCGATTTTCTCATCGTGCCATGTGCCCAGGAAGAGGTAGGACAACTTTAGGGTACAATGCTCTGCAAAAGATAAAGAGTTGAAAATGAGGTTGAATGAGAACATCTACAACTTTGTTTAGTGTAAAAGTGACTGTACTCTGTTTCCCTAGTATAGTACACCTAAAGTGATGAAGTATCTAGATTAGCCATTTAAGCTCTGATAGTAAGAGAGGTGTTAGTTTGGTACATCTGATTGATACAGAATTACCCCTGAGTTTGTTCGTTGTGAAATTCAGTACAGCCTGCTAGCTGACCGTTGGACTCTAAATTTCTGCAGTGACAATATAAATCTTTTTTTTAAATTTTTTTTATGTAATAGGCCTAGTGGTTGTAGTAGTAATAGTGTTTAGTGGCCTGTTTAGAGAAGGAATTTTACATATGAACATGATTTTACATAATATGAACTTAAATATGAAGTTAAAAACCGTGATTCAAGGATATTTCTAGATTTTAAGTGCTGTTATTTTTGCTATTGCTATTTTTAAGTGTTGGATGGGAAGTGAAATTGGGTTAATCAGTCAGGGAAACCACATTTGATTAGTTACAAACCCCTTGATAGTGCTTTGTGATAATCTTGATTTGGCATTAAAAATGCCTGTACATTTTTTATAGTGTTTTCATGTAAGGTCTTGGCTATTAATGTGGACCATTAGAAAAACACAACATTTAAATACACACTCTTAAAAATTAGTGTTTTTGCAGTGATTCCATACAAGAACTGTTTTTGGGTTCCCCAAAGTACCTTTCAGTGAATAGTTCTTAAAAGACCAATTTCGTCTTAGTGGGCAGAACATTTGAATTATCTGAAGAATAAAGAACATTGATTAAAGAACAAATTCTTCCTTTTTAAGTCTTCCTCTAAACTCTTTTTAGATACAGACCTTAATTACTATGAGACATTGACAGGTCCCATAAAGTTGTTGTTGATGCAATGCAGTGCCAGGGGAAGATTTTTCTGCATTATGACTTGAATTGCAGTACTAGGAGAAATCTGGGTATGTTTTGTGTAGCTGTACTGTTATCAGCAGTTTTGTTAAATAATGTGGTGTTTTAGCTCTATATAAACATGGCTTTTGGTTTCACAATTGCCTGTTTGGCTCTTGTGAGATGCCAAATGATATGTTCATCCCACGGGTAAGAGCTGTCATAGTACTAGGGGAGTGGAGAGGTGAGGTAATACTTCTCTATGTGGATTTTAATCTAATGAATATCAACAGGTCAGACTGCACCACTACACAACTTCTTCCACTTGAATGTCAGCATTCTTGTGGTGTCTGAAATACTAGACATAATGTTTGTTACATGCCCATCTTTCCATCATTTTTTTTAACTTTTAATGATTTATTAGAATAAAAAAAATAAATCTATGGTCATGTGACAATATATTAAGGTGTTGAGATTATATAAGGGGTTGACACACCTCTAGTTTGTCCTATTAATCATATGCATTTCCAGTTTTCTTGTCTCTAGAATTAAGACAAAGCAGCAGTCCAACAGGAACAACAGTTAATTCATAGTCATCATTCATAATGTTATATGCTGCCTGCATCACGGCTAAACAAACAGCACTACTGTTTGCCATTCTGTTTATCCTCCAATGCTAATGCAGGGAATTCCGTAGCAAGTAGTTCGGAAGTAATATGATGAGAACAAAAGAGCTAAAGAATGCAGATTACTAATTAACAGTGGAAAATAGCAAAACTATTGTATAGGGCCGATGTAGTTTAGAAAAGCGCATGGCATGATGCTTTTGGAACAAAGCTAGGGAAAGAGGAAATGTGCTTGTGTTTTTGTAGGCCATTGCAGGAAGGTGCCCCAGTCTGTGCCTGCCAGGCTGCTGACGACTGAGCGAGGTACAGTACCTTGCGTGCATCATCGTTTTTGTACAGGTTTCACTTCTGGTTTGTTTTACTGTAGTTTGTGACCTAGAGAGCTGCTTCTCAGATCATCAGCACTTATGTTTGGTTTTGTTGTGTTTGGTGGTCTAAAAATAAGATCACCACGGTTGTGTTATGACGTGAAGAGTTTTTATAGTGTTGTCAGTAGTATGGAAGCTTATTTTTGCCATGGAATAAAAAAAAAAAGAAAAAAAAGTTAATTGCAAATTTCTATGGGAATTCTGAGTTTATATCTCACAGATTTCTTCAGATATTTTTCCTCACAGTTCTGAGAATAAATGTCTGAGTTGTGAGATAAAAAGGCTCACTTGTCTTTGTTTTTTTTATTCCTTGGTGGAAACAAGCTGATCACAATTCTCAGAATTCTGACTTTTGTCTTGCAATTGGAAGTTTGTATCTGGCTATTCTAAATTTATGTCTTGCATCTCTGAAGACATAAGATTGAACTGTGAGATAAAAAGTCGCAAATACCTTTTTATTTATTTATTTATTTTTATTCTGTGATGGAAATAAGCTTTAATATTAATGTATATATGCTTTTACTCTGTTGTTATTTTAGTCATGCATTCTATCTGTTTACAATGATTGTGGTTTAAAGTCACTTTGTGAAATCAAATCCAGCTATTATAATCCATTAGAATGCATTATTCAGTTTCTTATACCTAACTCATATTGGCTCTATAGGGACATGAAGTTTGAAAAAATGGTGAATGTAATTTAATGGAGTCTGATGGCAGGTCTGCGGCTGTCTCCTTTCAGATGTGGATGGCATACCTAAAAAAGAGAGGCCTGGTTGCAGTCAGGCTGCCTAAGAAAGGGCTGAGAGCCCTGTAGTGATGGAGAACCTTTCGGAGGAGGGTCTTTTAACGTGCATTACAATGATGGACTGACCACGCTCACTGCAAAACCAAGGATGCAGCATTTCGGGAGCACTTCTGCTGGTTCTGCTGCTAATATTTATTCTGAGTTTTTTCACACAGTTTTTTTGTTCTGTGTTTGATAGTGTTACTAAGGTTTTTACCAAATTCCATTGCACATTTTCTTTGCATTACATTTTTTATTTGGTTTTGTTATGATGATATTGATCATTACATACATTAATTTCACAGATGAGTTAGCAGAACTGACTTCAGGATAGTGTTTATTCAGAAACTGGATCAGGCTACATAAAACCACTGTTGTAGTGAAGGCTTTGTAGTACATGCTTTCATGTCAAGTGTTCTTTCATGCAGCCACTGAAAAGCTTTTATGCAGCAGAGTTTGCTGATGCACTAAATGTTCAATTAGAGATAAAAGCTTGTTGTAGTGTTTGGAGAGACATATGTTTGCATTCAGCTGAATCTTATGAGGACATTTGTACCTCGGATTCCTGCGGTATGATTGTTCACTAAAAAATGAACTTGACAATCTTGTGTCACTGGGGGTGTATGATGACATGTTTCGCAGAGGCAGAAAAGCGTTTTCCACACCCTGTTAAATTTGACAGTGTACTGTGAAAGGCGCATGCCTAAGCTTTCTTGTCATGGTGAACGTGCCACCACCATGGAAGGAATGCTTGTAAGAGAGGCTGTTTTTGGGGGATGTTGACATATATGTGGTGAATTAGATCACTTACTGTTAATGTTTTGTGTAGCAGTTTGAGTGTTCTGAGCCATGCTGCTCATGCAGGCAGTCCAGTTCATATCATTTCCTGTCGTCTCTTTAGTCTTCCAATCAACTAAGTGCTAAGAGGAAAAATAAGTTCTGTTCTATTCATTGTTGCTTGCTTTGTATGTGTACCCTTTAATCATCTCCAGATCAGAATGTTGAGTGCTGTTGCTGCCCTGGACTGAAGGTCACCTTATACACTGTCAATAAACACATGTACTTGTACACTTACAATAAATAAATGCATTTATTTATTGTATGTATGTATATACATATATATATATATATATATATATATATATAGATACAGCTGCATCTCAAAAAATTAGAATATCGTGAAAAAGAAAATTTTTTTGTAACTTATTTTAAAAAAGTGAAACTTTCATATATTCTAGATTCATTACATGTAAATTCATTACATTTCTAAAGTTGTTTTGTATTAATTTTGATGATTAGAGCTTACAGCTCATGAAAGTAAAAAATCCAGTATCTCAAAATATTAGAATATTTCCTAAGATCAATCAAAAAAAGGATTTGCGAAACAGAAAAGTTCAAGCTCTTTAAAGTATGTTCATTTATGCACTCAATACTTGGTCGGGGCTCCTTTAGCACAAATGACAGCATCAGTGAGGTGTGGCATGGAAGCGATCCGCCTGTGGCACTGCTGAGGCACTATTGAG
>NW_015638975.1:2867919-2874616 GCF_001515625.1 Sinocyclocheilus rhinocerous | reverse complement strand
CTCTCCCAAGTGTTTGAATCGGCTTTGCTTGACAGTATTCTCAAGCTTGCGGTCATCCCTGTTGCTTGTGCACCTTTTCCTACCCAATTTCTTCCTTCCAGTCAACTTTGCATTTAAGCACTCTGTGAACAGCCAGCTCTTTCAGTAATGACCTTCTGTGACTTACGCTCTTTGTGGAGAGTGTCAATGATTGTCTTCTGGACCATTGCCAAGTCAGCAGTCTTCCCCGTTATTGTGGTTTCAAAGAACAAGTGATACCCGGAATTTATACTGTAGGGATTGTCATTTAATGAAAACTCAAATGTAAATATTCTAATATTTTGAGATACTGGATTTTTGACTTTCATGAGCTGTAAGCTCTAATCATCAAAATTAAAACAAAAAAACTTTTGAAATTTTACTTTACATGTAATGAATCTAGAATATATGAAAGTTTGAGGCAAGTTTGAGGCAAGTTTAAGTTTTATTTCAGCCTTGTTTCATTACCCTAGTGCAAAATAAATATACTAAAATGTATTTGAAATACATTTATTTAATACTAAGTATACTGCAAATACGTTTACATATTTGTATTACGTACGTAATAAAAATACTCTGCAGTTGTACTTTTGGTATACTAAACTGGTATACTTCAAGTCTGCTAAATTGGAACAACTAATTCTGTGCTTAATGCACTTTAATTGTGCGGAAGTAGAGCTGAGGTCCAACTAAAGATATACTGAAGTATATTTGAGTGTGAACTATTGCAAGTAAATTTCAGGTACACTTTAAATATCTTGCATTTAAAGACCGATATGATTAAAAAATCATACAATCCTTATCAGTAGTGACATTAAAACACATTTTAGGCTTAATATTAAGAAATGTGCATTGGGCACATTGCTAGCGAACCTGAAGCATGACTTTGCCTGTTCTCTTAGCTGTATCTATCAGCCTTGAGTCCACAGAGAGTCGTTGAGGCAAAGTGACTTATACAGTAGTTTTTTTTAAACATAATGGAAATGATGATTGGCAGATAAGTGATTTGTGGTGGAGCCTTTTCTCCTCATATAGGACCACATTTACTCAAGTGGTGATCTTTCTTACTCATCAAATTACCACCACTCACTCCCTTTCAGCCAAACACACAATGTGAAGACAGAATGAATAACTGAATCGATGACAGCAGGCATATTATGTGTGTTATTTCACAGTCCTCTCACCCTTAGAAGCCCCTGTCTCTGTCTTATTACACCTGATGACAGTGAGATGTTTTAATGCTCTAGTTAAAACAGTGAATGACCCTGTGTAATTGAAATCAATAAAGTTTCTGCAGCGGTTTGTGCTTAGCCCCACACTTTGTGTTAAATAATATGAGTGGGCTTGGCCAAGCTTCAGCGCTGCCACACATTCTGCGCTCCTGCGGGAAAGTCATCAGAATCCCTCAAACTTGGTGTATTCCTGTAGAATGTTGCTCTTATGGCTACAGTAGCCACAGCGGGGGAGGGAAGTGCCAAATTAAGAATGATTAATATTGGATTGCTCATTTTGTTTTTCTTCTCTTGTTTTTCCCCATTTCCTTCCCTTTCTTCTTGGATCCAGCCACAACCTGAGGACGACGACATTCAGGCATCCTGTGACGGGACATATATCCTCAGAAAACACGGACTTCATTTTACAGGACCAGTGAGTGCTTCTCTTCCTTTTATTTGCACAAAATGTACTTTAGGATACACACTTCCTGCATGTGGTTAAGAGGTCAATGCAGGTTATTTGTATGGTTAGCCATGCTTGTGAAGTTCTTAAGGGCCTTGGATTAAATGAATAGCTGCGAGATTTTTGAATTGTTCTTTAACAGATGCTCGAGTAATGAGATGTATAGTAATGATTCACGAGCCACTGATATCATATGCCTGTGCTGGAATCAGCAAATCAGCTGGAAATATCCAGAGGTAATGGTAATGATGGCCATTACTGTTATTGCATTTTCCTGTGAAGGTGATGTGGGTGTTTTTTTTGCTTGAAGCTGCACTACTAAATAGTATTTGAAATAAAGATATCTGCTAATCTGTACTTTATTTTGACTGCAAAGCAGGTGGGTACAGTGTGGGGCAGATAATTTGAAACTACCTACGCTTAGAATAAACCGAGAACCAGGGGAATATTAATGGAATCAATAAGCAACCTGAATTGTTCAGTGGAATTGGAGGCTTGCTGTTATGGATTATTAGTCGTTATCAACCATAAATATACAGTAAATCAAAGTTAAATTACTATAATATTAATAATTGTTCATTTTCTTTAATATTCCATTAAAATGTGTACCACAGCACCTGTTCCTCTCCTCTTCCTTTCCATTAATTTCTGTGTCTTCCCATATGCCAGTAAGCTGAGCTGGGATTTCTACCTCATCAGTGCTGTGAGGGTTAAGAGAGCTCAGATTTACGTGCCCCGCTGAGACCGAACTCATTCTGTTACTTGCTAACGCCAGAGGAAAGATCGAGCTGAGGGTTTGCTGTTTATTTTGAATGTTTTGCTGCCTGCTGAAACAAACCCAGGTGAAAACTATTACGAAGTTCAGCCGCCTACCTCGATTTCCCTGTTATCACTCCATGTTCTCCATATAGAGGTGGGCTCATGGATTCAGAATGTTGGGCTCTCATAGGAATATCGCACACGGCCATGAAGACCATTTCTCATGCAGATGACAGGTAAGTAAATGTTGCTGCCAGGGTTGATTGATGCTTCTCATTAGGGGCACAGTGCGTGGAGGCCCTGTGCCAGGTTCAGGCTCAGATTAACCATCATCGGTAGAGTCACTTGAGCTTTGTGTCACAGAGGGATCTAGTTATTAGTTTACCAGCTTAGCTCACAGACCTCTTGTTTGAGTGCCTAAGAGATAAAGATCATGTCAAAACGTGTTAAGTGAGAGAGGAAGTTTATCACTTGCAGCTGTGTCGATAGGCCAGCGAGACTCTTAATGTTCTGTGGGCTCTTGAATGCCTGTGGTTTGTAGAAGAGAGAGATAGTGAAGTTACAGGACATAACTGGAATACTTACCACTCCTTGCTGCTCATAAGTGCTATTTTAAGCACAAGTCCGGCCTCATTCGCTCTTCTCTCCCCATCAACCCTGCCTTTTCCTCTAGTAATCTAGCTATGGAAACTAACCTCACCCTAACAGCTGTGATAAGTGCTGAACTTTGGGAAAAGCCTCCTAAAATATGTCATAATGTCAGCAGAGACATATGAAAATCATTCATCACAACCAATATGTTGCTGCAGGTTGCCATGGGTGTGTATTAGCAAGTTGTAGGTCCCGAATTCTGGAGAATATGTATTTACTATGGTCGACTGGCACAGACACACCCTACCTAAATATGTAGTATGCTGATATTTCAGTTGATCTGAGTGCCCTTAATAGCGCTGCATACTCTCACCCCTTCTCAGTGAAGGGCTAAAATGTGTTCTGCGATCCCATTGTTGGTGATGACAGTGGAAACGTGTGCAGTGATAGAAGTGTTCTGATCCCCTGGTAGTGCAGCACTATTGATCTGAATGGCTAATCTGAGCTCAGTGCACATCTCAACAAACACTAGGGCTTGATGCATTGTCTGCCACAAAGGCTGACGGTCTTTTTGTATGAATTATTAATTTCTCTAATGGCCAAACTGTATACAACACTTATTGGTGACTTTTATTAACATAATTAATAAACGTTAGTACATTATATAATGTTTAACAGATCCTCAGTTCATGTACATTACAGTTAATTTCACTTTTGAAAAATGTCAATTTTTCCTCTTTAAATGAAGTGTTTCTGTGAAATATTATGTAATGTATATTAATGAACAACAACAACAAAAAAAAAAACCTATACATACACTGAACAAAATTATAAATGCAGAGAAATAGGCCTTTTGTGTACATAGAAAAAGTCTTAGATCTTTGAGTTCAGCTCATGAAAAATGGGGGCAAAAACAAAAGTGTTGCGTTTATAATTTTGTTCAGTGTATATAAAAAAAACTGTGGTACTGATGAAATGAAATGAAATGAAATTAAATATATTGTTATAATAGATTTCATATTGGAGAATACTTTTTATTTATATTATGTTGGATATAAATATTAATAATAATGATAGGTCAGTTGTGGCATTTTGCTTGAAGATATTTAGTGGCTTCTAAACTATTTTAATTGACCATTATCCCTACTTTCATGTCTCTGTCACATTGTACAATAATCTAAACAAATTAATAATTCATGTCCTTTTATTTATATATTTGGTAGGCAGTTGTGCAATAAGCAGGATATTGTACAGTCAGTCAGTCATTGTTTTTTTTTTAAATACATTCATCACTAACAAAAAATTACCATTTAAATATCATGGTTTCTGAATATGGTAATCATTGGGTACATGGTACCTAACAAAGTACTTCTGTATCTGATTCCATCACTCATGTTGTTGTTTTTTTGGTAGCAGTTTGAGAACTGCTGTATCATCATGTAATGTAAGTGGAGCTCATTATATACCACTGTATGCTATGTATTATGCAACTTAATCAGGTTATTGGGTCTGAGGCTCCCTCTCTGTGGAGCTCTGAGCATTTGGGAATTTTCTTTAGACTAAGATGTTGCTGAGCTTCAGACAGGATCTTTCTCATCTCTCCAGCATAAAATAAAGGCCCTCTGTGCCCATCCATTCAAAAGACAGTGCAGGTAAATAATATGAAGCCTAGATAAAACACTAGAAAGTCCCAGGGTGCAAACATACTTCAAACTATTTGGGATGGAAGCCAGTTTGTGAGGTGAAAAATGAGGGGGAGAAAGAAGCAGCGTTGTTTCAGTCCGCAGCTCTTCCCATGACAATGCTGCTGTAGCTTCCTGCTGTTTTGATGTTGTACACGGGCCACAAACACCTCCTGACTCTGTCACACTACAGGAACTCCTCACATTCCACAGGAAAAAAAGCTGTTTATGGTTTTATTGAGGGACTGCCTGTGTGTGCGCATATGTCAGTTTTTGGACAGGGTTATTGTGTTTTACTGTAAGCACCCATGAAAAGCGTGCAGTTAGCGTGCAGTAATTATTATTATTTTTTTTGGATTGATGACCTTGTTCATTTGCATCATGCATTTCTGTTTCTCACTGGTTTATTTTCTATTATCAGCACTTGTATTTGTAGATTTGTGGTAAAAAAAAACGGCCTCAGATTCAAATGTGATTCGATAGAAATCTATAATACATTATTTTTGGTTTAGTTTTGTTATATTTTATGAAGTTATAACTGAATGTTATGTTTGTGGAATAAAAAAAAATCTACATAATATACAATACTAATAATTTAATAAATACTAATAAATTCATGTTTTTTTTTTGTCAAAGTGGAATAAATCATATTCTGCCAGCACAGCTCTATTACGCTATTACAGCTTTTCCCAAAGTTTCTCCCCTCACATTGGATCAATTATACCCTTTTGTCCCGAGTGTGTTATTTGATTTATGAAGCCAATGATTTAAGAGCAGTAGGTTTTTCACTTATCTGCTCTCTCAATGTGTTCTAGATTCAACCCACTCATACATCAGAGTTCACCACATGTGTCCACACCTTCTGTGTGATGTCAGTGATGGTGTGAGTTTCAGATGATTCTCTAAAAGAGTGTCCCTGAGAGACAGAGCTGTTAGTAAGAGAGATCTTTGTTACTACTCTGATGGCCTCTGAGAGTCTACTACATTTTATAGACTCAATTATATGCTCGAGTACCAGTGGTGCTGTTTTTATTTCACTTACTGTAGGCCTTAGTCAGACTTTTGACTGTCTGGTGCACTTTTGCTATTAATTTACCCACTTAAACAGGAAGAGACTGCCTGACTAGCATGTAAGATACCAAATGCAATCTGTTTTGTTTTTACATGCCATTTAGTAACTGTTTTTAAAACAGCAGAAAATTATTTGTAGTGCGTCTGGAAATTAATAAAGACCCCTGTGGTTCTTGCTAGTGAGTGCCTCTAATTAAATATTTATCTTGCTGAGATTTGGAGATTTGATGCCACCAGTAGGTATTGCTCTGCAACATAGATGAGGTGTTAGTGATATACAAAGCTGAAACCAGAGCTGGAGCTTACAAGGTAGAAGAAGGGAAAAGAAATGAGATGTGATCAGTCTGGTACCTTGTAAATAGCTTTGTTTCCAGGCACACTGATAAAAAACCCTATGCAGCCTTATTTCTGGAAGATGTGTTGAGCCAGCCAATCCCACTGCAGTAGGTTATTTCAGCCAGCGCTGGGCAATTTTGTGGGTAATATGCATCAGACAGACTGTAGGCACTCTGTGGCTGTGCTGTCTGGCTCTGATTTTAGGTCTGCCCCCGGAATTTGTTCATAGTATTTTGTTTTCAGAGTGCCCATCGTATAAACTATTTACCCAATAACAAATTAATTTTGTATTTTTATGGGAAAAGGCAACTGTCTATCCAGTGAATTATAACTCCTTGGGTACCAGTCCAAAATGCCTTGTCATTTACTTGGAGAAGATTTAGAAATGTGACAGGTGTTTGGTTGAACGGTGCAGCTCTCTGGTGGCGTTCGCTCTAGGTTATACCTTTCCCTGCAGTCTCTGAATTTGACACTTCTCTTTGACAGTGTTTGGAAGAAGTTTTTTATTTGTTGCCTGCGGTGGCAGCTCTGACAGTTTGTTTCACCTTTCTTCTGTCCTCTAT
>NW_015638975.1:2863423-2867849 GCF_001515625.1 Sinocyclocheilus rhinocerous | reverse complement strand
TCCCCCCCCCCCCCCCCCTACTCTTCTCTCTGCTGATTTACCCAAAATGTTACATTAGCATTACCTGAATCTCAATGCAGCTTTTTATGCAGTTCTCCTTATTAGGAAAGAAAAATGGACCCAAATACTTCCAGGAAGCAGCCTGGCATTAAGGCATTTGTATCACAGTGATTGTGGCTCTGGCATTTCACAAACATTTGGTTAATCATTTATTATTAAACACCTATTTAACAAACATCACTTTTGATATGAGTGTTTACACTCTTTTACTGTAATTCCAGTGGAACCGTTAGACTCATGCAGACTATGTAGATATACTGTAGGTTAGTAGATAGATATAGGTACTGTATGGTACATAGATATGGTAGATAAATATATAATATGTAGATATGCAGATACATTGATAGATAGACTGATAGATAAATAAAATGATAGATAGATAGATACACAGATACATAGATGTAGACTTAATTGACAGGTGCTGATTGTGTCTTTTAGGATATTTTTCTTAATGTGTTGTTGTCACTGTTACCATATTTAGGTCACCTGAGACTAATACTCTCACTAGAGTTGCGTATGCTGAGTTATGATATTGTCTGTTGACTACTCCTCCTGTTCTGTTCAAGTCTCTTCCATTTTTGAACACTTGCATGCATCCCCAGGCTCTGCTTTACTTTTGTTGGTTATTAAATTACAAAAATTTACCTTTTTCACTGATGATTTCACCTTGTATTTGTAATCACACTTTATACCTGGTAAAGATTGTGTCTTTTATTTCTAACTCTTGCAGGGCAAATTTACGCATGTCCAAGCCACCACCAGAGCCGAGGCCTCCTAGTATGGTCAGCGAGTCCTCTGTCACCGTCTCCTCATCCCCTGCGGACACCACCTCAGGATCCAGGGTGAGAAGCCCAGCCTCGTTTAGTGCTGATCTGAGACTGTTTTAATGTGGTAGTAGTACTGATTCTCAATAAAGGCAAACATTTACACAGAGCACTTCCGGTTCCTGAAAGTGCCAAGCTGGCTAATTATCTAGCGAGCCTGACCATTACTAATGTGTGTGTGTATTTCATATTAAATCATTGAAAACTGATAATGTTTTTATAGGTAATGGGGAGAGTAAATTGGCCTCATCTATTTTGGCTATATTCCTCCAAATTTGATAAATGACCCAAGCCGAAGGTGTAATAGGTTACTGATTTTTCTAGCACCAGAGAAGCTGGACTTAATCTCCTGTGCGGTTGGCTGCAATGTGCAGAGGTCATGAGGTAATACTGCATAGAACATCTGCAGGGGATTGAGAAATGCACAGAACGCCTCTCGCTACTTCCTGCTAATTAAATCTGTGCGTGTGGCACAGTTACACTCAAGGTGTAAATGCAGTAGAACTGTTTTACTGGTGCCCCTAATACTTTGTCTTGGTCTAGTGCATTAATATACACTGCCATATGTAGAGTTTTTCCAGGTGTTAAAGAACATGGGCTGTAATAGAGGTCGAATAACTGACAAGCTCTTACATTTCAGGCTGGGTGTTAAGCGTTTTTCATTTGAAATTTTTAATACATTTAAAATATGTAATTAATAAAATTGTATTATAAATATAATTAATTACAAATAATTTTAATTAATATCTATATAAAAGTGGGTGTTTATTTCTACCTACATAAATTGTGTGTATGTGAACACAATATTATTTATATAATTTGTAATTACATAAAATTTTTAAAATATATATATATATATATTTACATATTTTTAGACAACATGTTGTTTATCATAACTCATTTTGCATGCATACATACATTTCTCGAGTTTCACTGGTAATGGGAATGCAGAGATGCAGATATTTCTCCCTATTAGAGAGTGATTTTGACACATTGAAGTTTTAATGGCCTGGCCTGACACACATTGGCTGTGTCACTGTGTGGTAAAGAGTCTGATGCTGGCCTGTCAATGACAGGACTGTGTCAGCATCATATGAGCGTTCACAAACCGATCGATCCATCCCAGAGGCCCTCATCTCTGCGCACACACACACAAGTTGGGTTTCCATGTCCCATAAGGGACATTCCATAGGCCTAATGGTTTTTATACTGTACAAACTGTGTTTTCTATTGCCCTCCACCAACCTAAACCTACCCCTCACTGGAAACTTTTAGCATTTAAAAAAAGAATAAAAAAAATCTTTGAATTATAAGCTTGTTTCCTCATGGGGACAAAAAAAATGTCCCCACAAGGACAAGGATTTTGGATATTGCCATCTTTGTTAAGACATTTTGTTCCCATAATCTAGGGTTCACCAGGAACCACACACACACTTTACTGGTAATAAACCAGGCTCCAGGCTTGTCATTGTCTCACAGGAAACAAACCAAATATGGGCATCGGAAGGCACATGGGGAGCAAGACACACACAAAACATGGAACAGAGTCTGACACTAGTGATGCGCGGATGAGCTAAAACGTCACCCGAATCCGCAGCTTCAAATAAATTATCCACCCACCAACCGCCCGCACCTGTATTTTTGTCTGATTTAGATAACCGCACCCGACCCGCACCCGATCATCACATTAGGGTTCGTACGGTCATGAAAAACCTGGAAAAGTCATTGAACAGCAAACGGATATAACCGCCATCTGTGCATCACTACTGTGCACATTTGGGTTGACAAATGATCAGTTGAATTGAACTTTATACGGATCAAGATTAATAAATGCAACAAACCCTGTTATTGTAAGCATTTTGCAGCAAAAGTGTTTTCCTTGAACATAAATTGGCTCCAGAATGTTTTTTTGGCACTTTGGCCACACATAAAAAATAACCAAGTCAAGCATCCAAATGCTTTTGGATGCCACTTTACCTTACTGATGCCTATGTATGCAGCATTTTTAATCAAATCAAATGAAGCAAGTGGTTTTCTTTTTTCTTTTTCCACAGAGTTTGAAACCCAGTGGGAAGGTGCATTGCTTTGGCAAGCGTGACCATTCCATCAAAAGGAACCCTAATGTCCCAGTGGTGGTAAGAGGATGGCTCTACAAACAGGTGCGGCCCTCAAAAGTGAAACCCTAATGCGAGTGATTACAGAATCTAATTTTGATCTGAACTGAATAGTGTTCAGATGTTAGATTAGTTCTTAATTAGGCCTTATGATGACCTAAGACCCACAGGCAATAAGCTGATTAACTGAACATGTTATTCAACATAGCATATTAGATAAATATTCAGTCTAAACAAAGGGGACATATTCTGTTACACCAAATACACAAAATAATGATCTTTAAAAGAGCATCATATGACCCCTTTAAATGCTAATACTAATATTTACATTGGTTGGATGATGTTGGATGATGAACTGAGTGTTATTTTATTTTTATTTTTATTTTTTTTTCTGAAAATGATTTTGTGGGCCGATTATTGTTCTTCCACCATCAGGACAGCTCAGGCATGAGACTGTGGAAGAGGAAATGGTTTGTGTTGTCTGATTACTGCCTGTTTTACTATAAAGGTGAGTTATAATACTCAGCTTTAATTAGCTGCAATTATCTAAAACAGTCTCTAATTTTATTGCACAGTAATCATGTTTTATAAGTAAAACACATAATTTCTTTAATACATTATTATGAGAGTACCTATAATTTAATACGCAACAGCAGGTTTTTCATTTACAGTTTTTATCCCTATTGCTTGCACATATCATATTGAATAATCATATGATTTTTACACAGTTCACATTAAGTATAGCACTGTTTTGATCTTTAATCATTTTGGTGGACAGAGTGGCGTCTCACTTACTTTCTGTCATCTGTGTTTAAGAGTATTGCCAACAAACAAACTAACCACTGTTCAATTGTAATCTAATCATTTTCAAATATTTTCACCTAACATCTGTACTTTGCTCACAGATAGTCGAGAGGAGACGGTTCTGGGTAGCATTCCTCTGCCCAGCTATGTCATTTCCCCCGTGGGACCCGAGGACCACATCAGTCGCAAGTATGCCTTCAAGGTAAGAGCATCATGATAATCTGCACTCTAATGCTACTCTGTTCCTGTGTGTAGGCTCACCTTCACTGGCTTCATTGGCTACGCCTTCAGGAAGTCTGTGTCATGTGGCGTATTATCAGTGGTGTTGTGTGGGCAGCAGTCAGGGATGACTGATTAATGTGGCAGTTGTTTGGCTCCTCTCTCTGCCCTCTTCTGACCACACAGCCCACTGAGTAAGCTTTCTCTGCTCAGGGTGCTCACAACCTCATAAGGGACTCAACTAAAACTCTGCTTGTTTTAACTAATAGCATCATGTTCCTGTACTCAGTTATCTAATGGCGCTTTTCCACTGCATGGTACGGCACGATACGGCTCGGTACGGTTCACTTTTGGGGTGTTTTCCACTGGGTACAGTACCTGGTACCTGGTACTTTTTTTAGTACC
>NW_015638975.1:2849644-2862616 GCF_001515625.1 Sinocyclocheilus rhinocerous | reverse complement strand
GTTACCAAAACGTGACGTGTAAACTCTGCTGATCACGGATTGGCCGGAGAGGATCGTCACTACCTGCGTCACTGAACTTGTGACACAAACACAACAGAACCGCTAGATTTAAATCAGCACAGCCAGCGAAGGATCGAACGCAACTGTTTTGAACGAGCGCACTTTTTTTTAACAACCAAAAAGTTTTGTTGTCTGTTGCGGAAGAACAGACGTTCCTCTCGTTGATAGCAGAGGAGCGGATCCAGCGAGAGCTTGATGGGGCGACGCGGAACGAAAAAGTTTTTCAGGAGTCGCAGCAATAGAGGCGGCGCAACTATAACGACATGTGAATAATCCCGCCCACTCTAAAGCGGTACTGAACTGCAGTGGAAACGCAAACGGAGCCGAGCCGTGCCGTGCCATACTGAGCCGTGCCGAGCCGAGACGTACCACGCAGTGGAAAAGCGCCATAATATATTCTTGTCATGGAGATGAAGACCCTCAGACCCTCAAAACGAGCCAAGTTAGAAGCGTCTCATATTTTATATGAATGCATCACATTGTAATATAGTATATTAATACTATATTATTGAAATATATGCAATGTTTGATTAAATGCAACACTAATTAAAAAAATATTGAATTTGATTATTTACAGTTTTTTTTAATCATAGTGCTGATTAGGTAGAGCTTTTTGAGCTTTGTGTTATCTACCAGCATGGTTAAAATGTGGTAAAACACTGTATCTTGCAGCCTCTCATGACTTATTCTTTAAATTTGGAATAGCCCATCTCTTTTTGACTGGTACTGTTCCCCTCGATGTCTGTTATCACAATGCTGTCATCACCAATGCTGCTGTTTGCTCACAGGAATTCACACTGAGCTTCCACCCAACTCGTTCAACAAGTTTTCCACAGTCCTTGTCTCTTTCACAGAGCGGACATGGGAACATCATTATCTAAACCCTTCTCTGAGTGAGGCCTATTTGATGGCAAGTTTCCATTGAGCCTCACAAACTTCCTCCCACTGTTGCAGTCTGGCGGACAGTGAAATAATGTTTAAGAACAGAATATCCCAGAAGGCTTAAAACCATTTCTATTATACCTAATGCTCTGGAAAATCAAGTCTGGCTTAAACCCGTGTACCACAGAGGTGGAAAAAAACAGCATTTTTTTCACTGATAGCTAACCTCTAACTTTGAAATTTGTGTCAAGCTTTGCGTTTTTGCTTAATCTGCCTTGGTCTCCTCCTAAAGCACCTTCTTCAGCCTCTTCTGAAGAACAATACTCCAGGAATGTTTGATCCCATCACTGCAGCTCATTCATTTCCTCCGCTCAGTCATTCTTCCCTATGGGTACACAGTGCATCGTTCAAACTCCATTACCCTGCCCGTATTCCCCAGTGCTGGAATTTGTTTGAATATTGTGCCAGTTTGTTGTGACAACAAAGCTGAATTCTCAGTGGCCATTACTCCTGCAGAAATTATTCTAATATGCTGATTTGGTTTTCAAGAAGCATTTCTTATTATCACCAGTTTTGAAAACAGTTGTGCTGCTATATATTTTATTATGGAAACTGTGACATTAAGTTCAAAAGAACAGCATTGTAACATTTTTAACATTTACTGTCACATTTGATCAATTTATTGCATACTTGCTGAATCAAAGTAGTAATTTCTTTAAATAAAATTAATGACCCCAAACTATTAATGTATAACACATCTGAATTGTTATTCTGTACTATTATGTATGTGTTTAACCAAATGTGAATTTCTCACAGACATTAATGCCAAAGGATAGGTTTTGGCATTAAACAAATGTATGTATGTATGTATGTATGCAGTGTCTTCTTGAATGTTTAACTTAAATATAATTTCTTTCTGAGGAATATTCCAGGTCATTTACAACGTCTAATCTGTGGACAACATTTGTGGCATGTTTTTGAATACCCCAAATATAACTTTGAATTTATAAGATTTGTCCCTTTTAATTGTCCCTCGGACAATTTCTTTTTTTATGTTGGACATAACTTAACATTACAAACACAATAACTTTTTTTTATGGCTGTTCTTTTGCAACAGTTGTATATTTTGTATGTTCTGGCACCCCTGCTTTCATAACAGTTAAACTACAGTTCTGTTTTTGGTCATTTTTCACAACTTTAGGAACATTGCTTTTTGTGCCACAGATGCTGTCCATAGATATTAAGTAGTAAATAACCCAGAATATTCCTTTAACCTCTGAAGGGGTTGAGTGATTGAGCAAATTCCTCTGATTAATTACTGCATATCCCTCTTAGAGAGATAATGCTGAATGAAAGCCCAGGACTAGATGGGTAATCTGAGGTCATTAACTTCTTAAAGACAGGAATGTGAGAAGAATATATATCAGCAGACATGCTTTCCTTCAGCAGCTGATACTTGATATATTATAACAGGCACTGAAATCACTTTTCTCTTGCCCAGGTTTTGTCTCATTGTCATGATAAAATGTGATTAATGCTTATTAGATTTGTGCCTTATAATCCTTTCTGCTATTTTGTTTATTCATATTTGTATGTGTAGATGTGTGCATTTTAAATTGGCACTGAAATCACTTTTCTCTTGCCCAGGTTTTGTCTTCCATTTCTCATTGTTTGTCATGATAAAATGTGATTAATGCTTATTAGATTTGTGCCTTATTTTCCTTTCTGCTATTTTGTTTATTCATATTTGTATGTGTAGATGTGTGCATTTTAAATTAAAAGCATTTTTTAATAGATTAACAATAAAAAAAATTCTCTACGTCCTTACAGATCACTGAAACAAGTATCCTGAGATATGACACGGTTCTGACAGCACTAGGGTCTGTAAACTGCAGAAGAATGCAGGACACTTGTTTAGACAGTCTGTCAATCATTTTGAGTGTTCAGATTTGCAGACATGTTTTTCAGATGACAACGCACACATCATATAGACTTCTCTGGTCAACGCATGTGTGCTATCAGGCAAAGAACTGCAACAAAGTTGATGAGAAAACAGTAGGATAATATGAAGACCTCAGGATCCGATATTGGATATTGGAGGGGCTGCTTTAGCCATTAGTGTGTGACATGCGGGATAATAGATTCCTGGAGAGGCAGAAGAGATGTGCCGTGAGCTGTCAAGTTGTGAATTAAGAGGCACCTTCGATGTAGCCCAAAGGCCGCTGCATTGACTTTCTACAGAATGAGTCAATGTTACCAGATGTAAGATTTGTGTGTGTGTTGTTGTAGAGGTGGAAAGGACAGTCTGCCGCCTGTCTGAATGGGTCTGGGTGGGACTGGCAAAAGCGCTGAGCTGGACTCTGTTTGTAAGCGTTTAGATGTGTGAGTGGTGTCCGTACCCCCATCAGAGAGATTAGACCAACAGTTTCATTTTAGCAGTAGCAGATTTAGTGAACAGAAGGTGCATGGAGCTAGTTTAGCTGGGGGAGGGGGGGGCTGTTAACCCTGGCATTAAACAGAAAATTAACAGCTTTGTTTATGTAAGTATTTGTGTGCATCTTTAATATTGTGTTTTTTTTTTACATTTGTGTGGTGTGTTTGGCATGTACAATTGACTCAAAAGTATTTGAACACTTGTGTGTACACTTGATAACCAAATGAAGAGGGGGAGGGCATGTACAGAGACACTTGTGTGTAAACCTTCTGCTGAAGTAAATTATATGATACTCCTGGAATACGTGAAATAAGTAGAAAAGAATTTCAATCATCTCTCCTCTGCAGGAACGGCTCGGTTTATTGATTTATCATTTGTTTGCTGTGTACTGAAGGTTGGAGTTCAGATCTTCAATGTTGATTTCCTGACATTGATGGGTTTTTATTCTATGGAAGCCTGTTTCTACCTCAGGGTTAAAAAAAGTAAAAGGTTACTGATGTTTTAACTCAAAATAGCGACTTAATGTCCATATAAATTAATTTCTTCCAGTTACAACTTTATTGTTTAGAACTGTGATTTTATACCTCAAAATTGTATGTCCCATATTTGTTTCCCACATTTTTTATGAAAGAAATTAATACTTTTATTCAGCAAGGATGCATTCAACTGATAAAACTGACAGTAAAGACATTTGTAATTTAAAAAAAAGATTTCAATTTTTAAATAACTGCTGTTCTTTAGAACTTTTTTATTAGTCAAAGAATCCAAAGAATCACATATATTAAAATATAAATGGTTATTTTAAAATGTTTTCAATTATTACATTATAATATTTCATTTACTGTTTTACTGTTTTCCAAATAAAAGCAGCCTTGGTAAGTAGGAGACTTCTTTTATAAGGATTATAAAAACTTGCCGACCCAACATTTTTTGAACTGTATTGTATATCTCAAAAATTCGACTTTCTGTCTCACAAAGTTTATTTTAAACTTTCTCTCAGTTATCAGCTTTTATACTCTAAGGCATAATGGGCTTCCATGTTCTGAAGCGTAGTCTGACTGCAGTACAACAATTATTAATTCATTATTTTTCAACAAAAGTCTCAAATGCTTGCACAGTACAGACCACTAGTGCAGATCATTTGACTGAAGTGCATGGTAGTATTTGTAACAATGATAATGTAGTTATCATTGGTTGGTAATCCTCTTAAAGGCCATTTCCTCAGCTTGATGACCAAAATAAACAGACCAGTTGAGCAGGACTCCTGAGCTTGCTATACTGGGGCCTTCTGGTCTGGTGCCTCACGTGCATGTGCAACCTCTATGTATGGTCAGAGCTGATGGTCCCCTCTGTCTCTGTCTCTCCGTCAGGCCTGCCACACGGGAATGCGCTCCTACATTTACAATAAGAATTCTCTGATTGGCTCGCAGGCCGAGCACTGTGGCATGAGGACCTATTTCTTCAGCGCTGACACACAAGAGGACATGAATGGCTGGATCTGGGCCATGAACCAGGCTGCGCTGATGCAGAGCCATGGCGTGAAGAGGTCAGTCACCTCCTGCTGCTGCAAATCTTTTCTCAGGGCTGGTGTCTAGAAACAAGATCAGTATCTCAGAGACCTGGGCACTATATTCCATTAAATACAACAGGATAACCCTTGCTTTATTTATTTATTTTTTCAAATAGTGATTTTATTTGTCAGACATAATACAAACGAGGAAAAGCAGACAGCAAATGCATAACAACATCCAAAATACATCAAAATAAAAAAATATAAAATAATAGACACCGATGGATTGAAAAAAAAAAAGTCCTTGATAAATCTTCCTGATTGTGTTGGATTCATAGAAATACACTGTTTTAATAAATAGGACCTCTGAAAAAACTTTTCTTTTATGCTGACATGGCCAAGACTGAATGGCTGGAGAAAAATAATATTACCCAATAATATCACTGTGTAATATTTTTCACTCCCTCATGGTCCAGTCAAATCCCTGTGGATTTTGTCCATACAGATCCCCCCCACAGATGTCCTTAAAAAAAGTTTCCCTTACATATTCTTTCTCGGAAAAATGTCACATTAAAAAAAGTCAAAAGTTCATTTTTCTTTAAGAACTGGCTTACAATTTTAGACATTTTGAGAAAATAACCCAGTATAGTGCTTTCTCCTCACACTTGAATTTCCTCTATTTAACACTCATTACTGTCACTTAAACTTTATTTTCCTAATTCTTTGATATGATGTTCTTTTGCCTTGGCCTGTATGTAATGTGATGTGATGATTGATATTTCCAGCTATGAGAATTTCATGCACAATAGAAGTGAAGTGGTCTAAATGGTTTCTGCACTACTGTTAAGTTTAATTGATCTAGTGAAGGCTGTCCAATGATGTCAGCCATCTATCAGGGTTCATTCTTGTCATTCTTGTCAAAGCCATTCTTGACTTGGAGCTCCATTCATTTGTATTCAACTCGGGAGGCTGGCATGCACATGCAAAAAAATAAAAATAAAATAAATAAAAACTGTTGTCGTTCACCGTGTACTCAAATTTAAGTTTGGTAAGCTCTGAGCTGCGAATTCCCAAAGCACAAAGATATTAATCTTATAACGGACCTAAAGAGCATCTAAACATCACAAATTTACCTCTTGGCTGAATTCAAAGCATACACAAACCTAAAAATCGCCTGGTTTGCAGTATTTTGGGGTCTAAAGTAATTTTCTAGGCTCAATGTGACTGCAGCTTTGCTCTTTGTGCTGACTTGGTTGTGTATTTGAAATTGCTACTTCTTAACTTTTAAAAAATTAATTATGGGGACAATTTGCTGTCCTCGAAAGTATTTGGATCCTTTTTAAGATAGGCATTAAATTCACTGGAAATGCTAATGGCATTAATAAACTGTAGCTGTATGCTGTGGACTAGTTATTTAAAGGAATAGTTCACCTAAAAATGAAAATTTACTTACCCTCAGGCCATCCACGATGTGGATGATTTTGTTTCTTCATCAGAAAGGATTTGGAGAAATTTATCATTACATCACTTGCTCAGCAATGGATCCTCTGCAGTGAATGGGTGCCATCAGAATGAGAGTCCAAACAGCTGAAAAAACATCACAATAGTCCACAAGTAATCCACATGACTCCAGTCCAGTAGATCTGTTTTGGACTGTTTTCGTTTCTAAATGGTTCTTTATTTTGTGGATTATTGTGATGTTTTTTATCAGCTCTTTGGACTCTCATTCTGATGGCACCCATTCACTGCAGAGAAAACATTGGTGAGAAAGTAATCAAAGGCTAAATTTCTCTAAATCTGTTCTGATGAAGAAACAAATTCATCTACATTCTGGATAGCCTGGGGGTGAGTAAGTTTTCAGCAAATTTAAATTTTTGGGTGAACTATTCCTTTAAGTTCATGTCTGATGTGATGTATAGATCATGGGCACAGCAAAAACAGCATGGTGTACTCACTCATATGCTGCTGTTGTGCTGGTGCAGAGGCACAGTGCCATAGTTGTGTACACTTTGACGCTGCAGCTCTGGGGAGGAGTATCACTGCGGCATGCTGCAGCCAACTGACTGTGGGCCACCAGCCCAGAACACAGCACTCGGACTGGGGCATGATGTTAGTGTGCTGCCCCCATGCTCTTCACTTCCATGAGTGCAGAGAGGGTTTGTCCCTTGGGCTTTCCTTATAGCTGGGTTTTTATAGTATACTTAAAAAAGGAGAGTAGGTGGTTTATAATGTCATCTATGGTTGTAGGGCTAGTGTAGTGGCTGTATTTGTTGGATTTTGTAGGCAAATGCTTTTACACAAGTATGTGGATTGTTGGCAGTGTTGCTATACTTGCCAGTCTGATGCCTGACCACCTGTCTGATCACGATGAGAGGTGAAATGTCAATGTTAGTGCTGCTGTACTGTTTTGAGGTTCCTCTGTCGGCCCTAGATTTGTATGAGGGAGATTTTGAAAGTAATATAACAGTGCCATCTAGGGATAGATTGACAGTATTGCACATGATGACTTTACCTTTATCAATTAGATTTTTAATGTGCTTTGATGCATTTCAAGCTTCCTTTTGAGTTTCATTTGTAAATGTATCATGAATGTGTTTTAAATAATAACTTTTAAAATCATTTCTAAATTAGTGAATGCTTTTGTCAGTTATGTGTTTGGGCTGATCTAGTAAGAAATCGAGTAGCTGAAATGATGACCTTAAATTAACTGATGAAATTAAATTAATTGATACATTATAGGTATGTATTAATTAAGTATACTAAATGGATTTGTTAATTATGCCATATCTGGTCAAATTAGACTAAAATATACTAAAATGATCAGGTTATGCCACCTATCACCTGTGTAGGAAGGAATAATTACTCCAACAAATAAAAAAATCCCTTTTTGAATATTTTGAAACCAAATCTGTCTTCATTTGGGCACAAAAAGAGTTTGGTTTCCACAAAAAAAAAATTAAGCAGTACCTGTTTTCACCATTGATGATAATAAGAATATTTCTTGAGCAAATCAGCATATTAGAATGATTTTTTAATGATCGTGTGACACTGAAGACTAGAGCACTGGGTGAAGGTGCAGAAAGGAGACCCCAAAAGGTCAGTTTTGTGTGTTTGTGCTGTGATAAGGGAAAAAAATGTTAGAAAAGCATACAGGGTTATATGTAATACTCTAATTAAATGATGTAACATTGGGAACTCGAGCCATTGTAGGATTCAGTTCACATATAGATTCTTCTTATGAAGGAGCTCCCACTAGTGGTTATGATGTAAACACACTAAATATTAAAGGGAATGTTTTGTGTTGTAGCAACAGCATTCTTGTTATTACAGTTTTTTTTTTCTTTCTTTCTTTTCTTTTTTTTGTTGTTGTAAAAAACCATCCAGTAATCACATTTACACTATTGCACTTAAAATAAAAGCCCATGGGACATATCTGCATTTTAGCAGAAAAACACCCAGCAAAACAATTTAGCAGTAAAACAATACCTTACCTTTAAGTTTTTTCACTTAAACTTATATCTGTAATATAAATTATAATTAATATTAATATTATTATTATTTGTATAATAGTTAATATATTAGCTATTATTGTTGTTGGTGATTATTAATAATAAAAATAATAATAAATTTGCAGCTCAGACCAGAGTAAAAACATTTTAAAAGAATCAAAAAATAAATGTTTTTACTTTATATAAATACTCTGTATAGCATATGAATGCTAACTGACAGTGGGAAGGACAGAATATTACAGTAAAATAACTTTTTTTTGCGAAATTACAGCCATCCCACTGCTGAGTACACCCTACCTAGACGGACACCACCTCTCCAGCCTAAGTCCGTCATGATGGAGACGTACCAGTCGTTGCCAAAGAGCACTCGCCACCACTCCGGAGGCAGTTCCCCACCAGTGCCCCGCAACCTGCCTAGTGACTACAAGTACGCCCACGACCGTCTTAGTCACTTTCGTATGTCCACTGATGAGCGGATGGCCACTAAAGAGGGCATGGTGTGGCAGCTGTACGAATGGCAGCAGCGCCAACAGTTCCGCCATGGAAGCCCCACTGCACCAATCTACACCGACACACTCATATATTATGTAAACAAAAACTTTTATTTTGGATGCGATTAATCACGATTAATCGTTTGACAGCACTAAATTTAAAATATATTAAAATAAAAAAAAGAAGTTATTTTAAATTGTAACCATGTTTTACATTGCTTTGGTGAGCATAAGATAACTATTTCAAAAACATAAAACATCTTACAGACCTTAATGTTTTGAACAGTAGCATATATAATACAGTATACACAGTAGTGCATGAGTCACATAAGCTTCTTTTATGATGTTTTTATTGTGTAGTAGAAAGCAGCTCAGATGTTATGCTAAATTCTTCTTTTGATGTTCCACAGAAGAAAGAATGCCATATATGTTTGAAATGTCATGCTGCTATTAGGGTAGATTTTGATAGCTAGACAGTCGGTTCAAGGTCAGTTATCTGTACATTGAGTTGTAGATTCAGTTACTGTATAATTCATGCAAAAGTCTAAACTCTCTTCTGTCCTGTTTGCTTCCTAATACTGATACATCATCGGAAATAAGTCTTAAGTTAAATCTCATGTTAAAGGTCAAATATTAACTGTTTGTTTTCTACTATTAAATAACTATCTTTCCTTCCACAGAGAAGCCGAAAGAAGCTTCAAATCTGAGCAGCAAGCAGTCCCTCAGACCAACCATTTCTGCAGCAGCATCCAAAGCTCCTCCCAGGCCGAGGCCCTCCAGCAGACAGCACATGTGGAGGTGGTAGATCTGAGGCCGGAGCGAGATGGGGAGGACTGCTACGTTTACAGCAAGGAATTGATGGAGGATCCTGTTAAAATCTCCTCTGGAGAGTTGGAGATGGAAGGGATTTCCCAATCAGGTGCCCATTCTCGCCCACCTTCCAGAGTGCCCACTCACAGGAACGGGCTGCCCCCCTCGGGCATACCTCCTGATCAGAACGGGAACGTGGTGTATAAGAGGGGTCTCGTCCCCCGTACAGACACAGAGAAAAAGGTGCAAAGGAAAACTGCGCTGGCTCAGGTCGAGCACTGGGTGACTCCGGAGGCAGTTCCCCACCAGTGCCCCGCAACCTGCCTAGTGACTACAAGTACGCCCACGACCGTCTTAGTCACTTTCGTAGTCCCACTGATGAGCGGATGGCCACTAAAGAGGGCATGGTGTGGCAGCTGTACGAATGGCAGCAGCGCCAACAGTTCCGCCATGGAAGCCCCACTGCACCAATCTACACCGGCCCTGACTACATGGACACGTCTGCCTTCAGAGTTACTCTGGAAATGCCACGATCCATATCTGTGCCACCATCACCATGTGACATACCCCCACCTGGCCACCCCTCCAAGTTCTTGTCCCCACGCAGGCCCCACACGCCCTCAGACAGGGTGACGGTGCGCCCGCTGGATGACTTCGCCACCGTGGACACTCCCAGTTTGGGTTCTCCCAGAGGAATATGTTCCCAGATCTCAAAGGTAGGGAACGTGGAGCAGTTCACATAATCTCACAATTTCAAATTAGTTGTGGTGAGTTCTTCTCTTTGTTCAGACCACAGAAGTGTTGACTACCAAAGGCATTAAGGGTTATGGGAAAACCGAGTTTCCATTTACTCAAGCTTTGATTTGGACTTTGTGACAGGATTCACACAGTCTTCACTCAGGGCTTGATTCCCAGGTGCAGTGGGTGTGTTAAAAGAGAGCATTTTTGTTTGTGTGTGTCGCTGAAGATGCTTGTGTGACGAATAGTAGCATCTGCCAGCTACACCCCCCACATGAGAGCGCCGCTCCCAGTGCCACATTCACATGCGGCAGCAGTCATAGAAGCCTCTGTGCCTCTTACAAGTTAACATACTGTCACTACCATTTCTGCTCTGCATACGTCAGGACTCGTGTGAACTCACTAATTACATGCCTCCAACAGAAAGATTCACAGAAGCTGTCAAAAACCAGATAGAAAGAAAAAACAGACCTTCAGTCAATGTGCAGTGATACCACAAAAAAATATACAGCAGAATCTAAAAATCTGCTAGTGAAAATGCTGTAATTATTGTTTCATTACATATTATATTATCAGCATAACAATTAATTGAGAATATAGTATTTTTAGGATGATTAGTGTGATGATTAGCATGAGTTGAGAATGCTTAAAGAGAAAGAATTACCGTATTGTCCCGAATATAAGACGATATTTTTTTCTTGGAAATACATCTGAAAAAACGCGGTCGTCTTATATTCAGGGTCTAGACTTTGACATGTCAATAATACACCCACAACACTAGGTGGCGCCAAATACGCATAAAACGAGTGTGCCATGAAATACGTAATGTAATGCGTGTTGTAAAGATCGCGAGAAAAACAAAAGAAAAAGAAAACCTTACAGCTGCATGAACCGTGACTGTCATGTTAGCCTGATGGCACCAAACTCCCTTTGTGATTTTAAAACGTAAGACAGTACCCAGATTTGAAGACTACAGTAAGATTGAACTTCTACTGTTAATAAGATTTTGGTAGGCTACTATTAGATGGATAGCCTAAATGTCCTAATTCAGATGGGCTACCTCTTTTTTTGTTTTTTTTTAATGGTATATCAAAAAGTGAATATTTTTTAAATGTGATTGTTGGTACATTTTACCAGTTTTTACCATACTTTCAAAACAAAAATTAAAATAGGAAAAATATGCAATATGAAAATAATTGAAGACAAAATGTGTTTTACTGAGAAAAAACAAGATTTGGTTTTTAAAAAGCCTTTTTCCAAAAGGTACATCTGGAAAAAGGGGGGTCGTCTTATAATCAGGGTCGTCTTATATTCGGGCCAATACGGTAGGTTATTTTGAATTTTTTTCCCCAGAGAATCTTGAAAAAAAAAGTATGGCAGTTTCCACAAAAATATTAAGCAGAACTGTTTTCAGCATTGATAATAGTGAGAAATACAGGTGCATCTCAATAAATTAGAATGTCGTGGAAAAGTTAATTTATTTCAGTAATTCAACTCAAATTGTGAAACTCGTGTATTAAATAAATTCAATGCACACAGACTGAAGTAGTTTAAGTCTTTGGTTCTTTTAATTGTGATGATTTTGGCTCACATTTAACAAAAACCCACCAATTCACTATCCCAACAAATTAGAATATGGTGACATGCCAATCAGCTAATCAAATCAAAACACCTGCAAAGGTTTCCTGAGCCCTCAAAATGGTCTCTCAGTTTGGTTCACTAGACTACACAATCATGGGGAAGACTATATATATATTAAATTATAAAAGAACATAAGAGACTTCTTTCATAAACATTAAAAATCTTACCCCAGACTTTTGAACAGTAGTGGGAGAATGGGAAAGTATCTATTTTAGTTGCTGTAACTTGTGACCGTTACAAGTTTTTCTGCATTTCAATCACTTTTTGCCTTCAAGTTTAAACTGTTCTAGAGTTTTTTTTATTTTTTATTATTATATTCAAACATTTAAAAAAAAAAGATATTGCAGTCTCTCAATTAATTGAAAGTCATAAGTACTGCATGTAAAAAAATTAGAAAAGAATAAGAAATGTTCATTTCTACATCAGAACTATATATACAGTATATACAGTGCCTTGCGAAAGTATTGAAACCCCTTCATTTTTTTCATGTTTTGTTATGTTGTAGCCTTATGTTAAACTGCTTTATATTACTTTTTTTCCACATCAATCTACACTCCATACACCATAATTGCAAAGCAAAACAGAACTGTCACAACTTTGCAAATTTATAAAAAATAAAAAAACTGAAATAAGTACATTGCATAGGTATTCAAACCCTTAACTCAGTACTTCGCTGAAGCACCTTTACAGCCTCAAGTATTTTTGGGTATGATGCGACAAGCTTTGCACATGAGCATTTGGCAATTATCTGCCATTCTTCACCTCACCTGTTCACTTCTTAAGCTCTGTCAGGTTGGATGGGGGCAGACACACATTTTCAAGTTTCTCCAGAAATATTTGATTGGGATCAAGCCCAGGCTCTGGCTGGGCCACTCAAGGACATTCACAGAGTTGTCT
>NW_015638975.1:2844316-2848070 GCF_001515625.1 Sinocyclocheilus rhinocerous | reverse complement strand
GTTTCTCAGAGTCTGAGGGTCCTTTAGGTGCTTTTTTGTAAATTCCAAGTGTGTTTTCATGTGTCTTCATTGAGGAGAGGATTGAGTTTGGCCACACCGCCATAAAGCACAGATTGGTGGAGTGTTGCAGCGATGTTTGTCCTTCTGTAAGTAAGTAAGTAAGTAAGTTTTAGATTGTGGAAGACCAACATATAACGAATTACAATAATCCAGGCGTAGGTTTCTCCTATCTCCACATATGGGAGATATCATGGCATATATCATGGAGCTCAACTAGAGTGACCATCAGCTTCTTGGTTACCACTCTAACCAAAGCCCTTCTCCATCAGTTGCTCAGTTTGGCCAGGAGGCCAGCTCTAGGAAGAGTCCTGGTTGTTCTAGAAATCTTCCATTATGGATAATGGAGGTTTGATGCAGATGTGTGGTTTGATGCAATCCTGTCTCTGAGCTCTACAGGCAGTTTTTTATTTACCTCAGGGCTTGGTCTTTGCTCTAATATGCATTTTCAGCTGTTAGACCTTTTATTAAGACGTGTGCCTTTCCAAATCATACCCATTCAATTGAATTTGCCACAGGTTAGCTTCACTCAAAGTGTGAACAAAAACAAAATGAATGCTCCTGAGCTAAATTTTAACTGTTCCAGATAAGTTTTTTATCTTTAATAAATTTGCAAAGATGTTAAAACCTGTTATTTGTTTTGTCATTATGGTGTATGGAGTGTAGATTGATGTGGAAAAAAAGTAATTTAAAGCAGTTTAACATAAGTCTGCAACATAACAAAACATGAAAAAAATTTATTTATGAAATGAATTTATTCAATGAATGAATACTTTCGCAAGGCACTGTATATATCACACAGCGGGACTCGCTGTCACTGCTAGACTTGTGATATCGACTACCCAGCTACAGATGTCTATCTGTGCATCTTAAAGACTACAGTAGAGTGTGTTTTCATAGCTTCTGTCGTGGATCATATCTCTATGGATGATAACTAGACTGGTTTTAGCTGATAAGATTCGCCAAAGGCTAAGCAAAGCGCCCAGTGAACCTCCTCAGCAGTGGTCTTTCTTCTGATCTTGTATTTAAATAAAAAACCTATTATACAGCAAAAATGCAGTGCCGTGGGATTCGCATTGGAAACAGAGTCTACAGTGCTACTCTGCTGGTAGCAAACAAATGTTATTTTAAGAAAGATTTTAATTTATGTGTAGTTAATTAAATCTCTTGTTGTTTGTGTCCTTTTGAGGTGCTAGATGGGCCTAGATGAAGAATTTTGTATGTTAAGCAAAACTGTCAAACCCTCAAAGCCCTGTAGCACATTTGAAATCAAGCACACAGTTGCTTAGCTTAAGTAAACAGATGAATGAGTAAAATGTGCTCTGCTGAGCCCTAGTTTTGTGCTAAACTTTGAAACTGACTTTTACTTGACTTTAAAAGTGTACAGTATCCATTAACTAAAAGAGAGAATTTGAGATTAATAGTGATAGAACTGTGATTTTCTTAATTTTCATTGTAAACGTCACCATTTTTGGTATTTTTGTGTCTTTACAGACCTCACAAATAGAGAGGAGATCCATGCCAACAATGGGATACATCACGCACACAGTCAGTGCACCAAGTCTGCATGGAAAAACGGTAAGACTTCCATAGAGAGCACATTTTTTCAGACAAACTATCTAGGAAACGTAGGCGATCTGCTTGGTAGATGACATTTTGGCCACCAGGAGCTTGTTGCTTTCTAGTTTTGAGACAGTGAGTTGAGCTGTGTCATTAAAGACATGCAGTTACAGTTCGCCTTAGTCCACTTCTATTGGCCAAATTTCACAACATCTTGGCGCCGCCCTGGTGGTCACCTCCTGAAGTGCTTTCTCTTCCGTCTCGCCGCTGTCCTGCAGCCGGAGGAGTTGACCCTGCTGCTCATCCAGCTCAGGAGACACCGGGCCAAGATGGCCAGTGTGCGCAGCGACACATTCACACACCTGCAGAACCAGCACAACGGCCTCTCAGGCCCCAGTTTGCAGGTTAGAGGGTCACATTTCCCCCTCAACCCACCCTGAGCCCCCCTCTCATCTGAGCATACCATGCCCTCCTTTCCTAACTCCCATACCGTGCTCCTCTTACTATCGTACGCTGTTGGTTGTAGTTATGATTGCGTTGGTTTGGTGTTAGCTCTCCGTTAGCATGGAGTCTGCAGTAGAATGTTACCGCTTGGGCTGCGCAATTTGATGTAACAGTCTGTTTTGTGGTTTTGAAGATCTTTTCTTCCACATTTTGCATTTTTTGGACTTTTTTTTGTAGATTCTTCCTCTTGTATTTTGGATCGTCAGATTGCTCCTCAGATAACAGCATGTTGCTTGTTGACTTGCCTGCATTCACATGACTGAATGTTTCCATGAACTGAAAACGTATTAAAAACATCACTGGTTCACTTGTTTATGTGCAGTTTTGGATATGAAATGCCAGAAAAGTACACAAGAATTAGTGTAAACATTTGATAGAACAGACATAAGCTGTTACCCGTTCTACTCTCTAGATCTGTCATTACATAAGTTACAGCAGAGGTCCCCAACAACCGGGCCGTGACCCAGTACCGGGCTGTGGAAGAGTTGCTATCGGGTCGCAAGAACGTTCTGGGGAAAAATGTGTACAGATATGACACTTTGTTATTTATTGTGTGTTAATGATTGTTATAAGTATTCTGTATTTTTATTGTATGCGATTGCTATGGCGATTGCTATGGAGTATCAATTTGACGATTTCATGTAAATTAAATGTTCAATTAGTAAATGAAAGATTGCTCTGGTCTGTCATATATTTATTAGGGGTTACACAGATTGTAGTTGATCCATGATACGTACGGACAAGAAGAAGAAACTAAAGAAAACTCAATTCGTTACTCACGAGTCACGCGCTGTTCTCGCACACACCCAAAGCACGCACAAGCATAGAGACTTGTTTCAGACAGCGCGGAAATACCAAGTTGATTAAATAAATAAATATATATCTATATATATCTATATATAGACATTCTTCAGATTTTGGTAGCCCAAAATGAATTTAAGTAGCCCGAATAAAAAAACAAAAAACAAGAAGACATCGGCTGAACTTCACTGCGGACAAATCAGCATGATTAAAAACTTCAATGATTGCTTTTTTTCTTCAAATAACAAGTCAAGAGAGTAGGAATGCAACGGATCACAAAACCCACGGCTCAGATCATATTGCATTATCATATCAGATTTTGAGTAACAGATCGGATCATTTTGCAGATGAGCAAAAAAATATGGTTCTTTATTATTTAAATAACAGAATACTACTTTGATACCACAGCAAAAACTAGTAGCATATAGGGATGTAACGATTCACTCAACTCAGGATGCGATGCGATACGATTCACGATACTGATTTCACAATACAATTTTCTCACAATTTTTCTTTTTAACAAAATGAGATTTACGGCAAATTATAAATGAAAAGGTGTCCTTTTATTATTTCTCCAACAAAATGATGCACATTTCTTTGTGAAATTGAAATGTCAAATAATAAAACTAACTTGAAATTTCAAAACAAATCCCAAATCAAATAATTAAATAATACAAATAAAATAAATCTCTTCATATAAACAAACTAATGCTTTGGCTGTGCTTTTTCCATTTAAAATCAGAGGCAACCACTGCATTTTAATCACGAGCCAAACAAAGATGCTAAATACATGTTATTTAGATTGCAATTAGATTGTATAATTTCGAAATTT
>NW_015638975.1:2841817-2842072 GCF_001515625.1 Sinocyclocheilus rhinocerous | reverse complement strand
TTGACTCAAAAGATGGTGCACACTTTTAGAAAAAATGGCTTAAAGGTAAAAATGCCTATAAAACGTGTTGGAAATTATTAATTTATCACTGCTCAGGGCTTGCAAAATTTCAAAATCGCTGGTAGCCCTTCGGGCAGATATTCTTCACATTTAAAATGAATTTAATGAATTTAAGTAGCCCGAATAAAAAAACAAAAAACAAGAAGACATCGGCTGAACTTCAAATCAGCATGATCAGCATGATTAAAAACTTCA
>NW_015638975.1:2840159-2841416 GCF_001515625.1 Sinocyclocheilus rhinocerous | reverse complement strand
AAATCTCTTCATATAAACAAACTAATGCTTTGCCTGTGGTTTTTCTATTTAAAATCAGAGGCAACCACTGCATTTTAATCATGATCCAAACAAAGATGCTAAATACATGTTTAGATTGCAATTAGATTGTATAATTTCGAAATTTTAAGCAAAAACTGAATGGTTTGGTTTTAGCTTTGTGAATGAGACGCAAATGTCACTCTCTGACAACAGGTGGCGCTTATGGAACAGCAGGTATTTATAGGCTGCTGCCCCTTTAAGACCGAATGCACGGATCCAATATAATGATGCACTTGAGATTTCTTTCACCACTGTTTACGTTCACTTAAGACATAAACAAAGAGTAAGTTTTTCATAGCTTATCATAAATCTGTAGACTTATTATATATATATATATATATACACCCCCCCCCAGCTGGTCCATGAGAATTTTTTAAAAACATAACCAGTCCATGGTGTAAAAAAGGTTGGAGACCCCTAAATTACAGAGTTGCACATTAAAAATTAACAAGTATTCTACAACATTTACAGCATGAATACTTCATTGTACTTTTTTCCAGTGAACTTTGACCCCTACCACAGTGCATCAGATTTTGAGTTCAGACTGAAGTTTAGGGACATTCAGTAGTCTTCCAGATACTAAATTGTCAGTAACTTTTCTTGTTGTAAAAAAAAAATAACTTTTATTTTGGATGCGATTAATTGCGATTAATCGTTTGACAGCACTAAAAAACAAACAAAAAATTTATTATGTACACTACTGCTCAAAAGTTTAGGATCAGTACATTTTCTTTAAAAGTTTTTGAAAGCCATCTCTTATGCTCACCAAAGCTTTTGTTTGGTCAAAAATACAGTTCAAACAGTAATATTGTGAAATGCAATTACAATTTAAAGGGGTCATATGATGCTATTTTAAAGATCATTTTTATTTTTTGTTTGGATCAATTTAATACATCTTTGCTAAATGATGTTTCATGGTATGCTAAAAATACTATTCATTTCTAAAGTAAAAAAAATACCATAAGCTTTTGAACAGTAGTGTATTTTTTTAATAACCGTGATTTCTAAATAACCATCATGATAACATGCACTTGCACAATGTGTAATAATGTACCAGCATTTGGATTTACAGTATGCATGAAAATCAGTCTTACCCTGCGTCTCAATGTTCATACTATCCATCCTAAATAGTATATGAGATTAGAATAAATGTGTCCCAAAGCATAGTATGTTGAAAAGAGTATGCCAAAAGTCCCC
>NW_015638975.1:2780188-2839950 GCF_001515625.1 Sinocyclocheilus rhinocerous | reverse complement strand
GTGAATAGAAAGTTAAAAAAAAAAAAAAAAAAACAGCACAGAAATGTCAAACTTTTGTAATATTATAAATATCTTTATTTTTTGTTTGGATCAATTTAATACATCTTTGCTAAATGATGTTTCATGGTATGCTAAAAATACTATTCATTTCTAAAGTAAAAAAAATACCATAAGCTTTTGAACAGTAGTGTATTTTTTTAATAACCGTGATTTCTAAATAACCATCATGATAACATGCACTTGCACAATGTGTAATAATGTACCAGCATTTGGAATTTCTTATTGTTATCAATGTTGAAAACAGTTGCTTAAGTAGCTTTTGGAAACTGTGATACATTTTCAGCATTCTGTGGTGAATAGAAAGTAAAAAAAACAGCATAGAAATGTAAAACTTTTGTAGCATTATTTTGTAACATTATAAAAATCTTTATTGTTACTTTGGATCAATTTAATACATCCGTGCTAAATAAAAGTAATAATTTCTAAAGTTAAAAAGAAAAATTACCGCGAACGTTTCAACTGTAGTGTATTTATTTATATTTTTTAAACATCATAACTCAGAGTGATGAATGACTTGTCAATCACATTACATGCACTTGCACAATGTGTAGTACTGTACCAGCATTTGGATTTACAGTGCGCATGAAAATCAGTCTCAGTCTTGCATGCTGTACTCTCAACCATGTGTCATGTGACCTGTTTCTTCATTTCCCATTTAAAGGCAGATGACACTTACATCCAGCTGAAGAAGGACCTGGAGTATCTAGACCTGAAGGTGGGCTCTAGTGGATCTGCCTTCACCTCCCTCCTCCTCTCATCTTCTCCCTCTCTCCTCGAGGCATACATTCTTCCTGATTTCCCCCCTATTCTCTATAACAGCTGCTCTGCTCTCTAACCCTGAAGGATGTGTAGAGTGAATTTTGAAATCAATGATTAAATAAATTTACATCAGTCAATATTCACAGAGAGCATTAGGTGATTTTAAACTTTTATTGCTAAAAATCAGATTTTATGCTGCAGTTTAGCAATAAAATTATTTGCGGATGCATGGATGTAGTGACTAGTGATGGCTCCCAGCAGGAGGAGATTTTGATTTCGCTAGAATCTGATTCTGAGTTGTTTTCCTTATGTCCAGTGGCATCAGTGGCCTTAAGAGCTCTTATATAGAGTTTCTCCACTTTTGTCACAAACATTTTATGTTCACCGACTTTTCCGATCCTGTTTGATATGGAGCGCATTACCTGCTTTAATTATTAATTCAGAATTCAAATGTATACATTGCCTAAATTTATACCCACGGTTCACAAAAACCCTTTTATCTTCATTTCAAACAGATGAAAAGTATTGAACCTCTCATCTATTCGGTACACAGTGCATTCTGTCTGAATGTAAGGATGGTGCGCGTAACCAAATGTGACCATTTCATGCTGTGATGTAAACCCCCTGGACCGTTATCGTTGCTCTGCAGAGTCATTCTTATGCGCATGTGCTACTTTGACAGCTTAATTTTTTTTTCAAGGACGCCCAAGGTTGTTCTTTAGGTAAAATATCAATACTGCTCTGATGAGGGATTGTTATAGCATCAATGCAGTTTCTGCATTGTAATTGTGAACATTATGTAAAGGCTGTGCTAATTATTTCCATGATGACATTAAGCATCAAGGAATTACCCTAGAGTCTGAGGTTTTCTGTTAATGAGTGAACGTTTACAGACAGCTGCTCTTACTTATAAAGTATCCTTTAGCCAACTCCTGTTTATCACTAAATTATAGTTTTTCAGTGGGTTTCAGCTTGTCGTAGGCTTCACTCCCACACGGTTCATGTCAAGTTCACCACTGATGAAAAGTATTGATACCTTGCCAAATCAAGAGCAGCGCTTTGGGTGGATCATTGCGGCTCTCCCCAAATACCCCAGTTGCTGTTTGTACGTAAACACATCGCAGAGCTTCCAAAAAGAGTGTTGGTTTGTTTTTTTGTTGTTGTTGTTTTGTTCATCTCGAGATATTATGAGTTTGCTAAAGCACAGTTTGTTTATATGATTTCAACATCCCTTTGTCAATAGGCTGTGCAGTCTTGATGGTTGCTTGATCGATGCAACCGTACAGCTTCTTAGTCTTGATGTTGATGTTAAAGTCTTTGAAAGTGTATGAGCTTTTGCATTTCGTCAACAGGTAACTGGACGTGACTCACTTAAAGATCGACCACCTCGGCCTGTTAAAATAGCTGAAAGTGACATAGATGTAAGTTCTGTTCTCTGTTTATTAAAGCCCACTTTCTGAGCCTTGTCTACCCTCTCGATCTCTGTTTGCTTTGCACAGAAAGCTGTTAGTCAAGCCTGAATTTGTGCAAGTAAACACAGGCATCGGAGTGAGGCGGTGCAAACGCTGTGGGGAGAAGCAAGCGCTCTCTCGGTGTCAAGAAGAAATTGAAATTATTGACGAGGGCTTTTTATATTCAATGCTCAATTTAAAGAGAAAAATACATGCAATGGGAGTTTTATACTTTGGGCTTGTAAATTTTTCAGTTTGATTTTTGTATTCCAGTGCTCTCACTGTTTTTCGTTTGATTGGAGGTAAATAATCTGGAAGTCCTGGCTTTTCATCATTAACATTGTTTCAGTTGAACAATTTATAAGAATTTTGTTGGTGGATTTATCTGCGTAATGAATATTTAATATTGTTAAAACAACAATATATGGCTGTAAAATAATAACAGCTTAATAATTAATCGGAGGGAACGATAAACAGCGCAGAATAAACAGGCAGTGTGAAGAAGACTGTAAACAAGGCACTTCTGCCGCCTATGTTTCTCCCGCACGAGCACACGTACCCTAACCCATTTTTCGCTGAGAAAATGCTGTTTGTTTCTGCAAATAATGACACCAGAATTGTCTTGGGTGCATGGAGTTTATGCTAATGGGTATCTTCAATAGTGGGAAATGTTGAATATGGAATAGCGGAAGAATGTATTCTGTCGGCCCTCTGTTTGATATGTTTGTGTGTTAATGGATTCAGTTCAGTCGTGGCCTCTGTTTGGTGACCATGTTTTATTGCTGCTTGTGATTGTCTCTCCAGGTAAAGCTTAGTAGGTTATGCGAGCAAGACAAGATCCTACAAGAGCTGGAGGCCAGGATACGCACACTCAAAGAAGATAAGGTGCTTTTTTTTCCTTATCTAAATTCAGTATTCCAAATCAGGCTTTAAGGATATTGAATTGTGTATCGACTGAATGGTAAAGCAAGGCAACCCAATTTATGGCAGAAATCATAATTGTCATTTCATATCAATTAAGCTGTATACACTACCATTTAAAAGCTTGGAGCCAGTAAGATTTATATTTAAATTATTTTTTGTAAAATAAATTAATACTTTTATTGGTAACACTTAAAGCTTTTATGTATAATCCATTATAAATGTAGTTTTATGCCTTGTAATGCACCTTATAATGCTTTGTACAGTCTCATGAATAATCGTAACCACAGTTAATACATTATAACACTTATGAATTCATTGTTACACTATACATTTTAAATTAGTTTATAATTTTTTACGACAATATATAATGCATTACAATGCATATTATGAATAATTATAATGCAATATACCCTTTAATAACCCTTTATGATGCATTGTACATAAAGGCTTTAAGAACTTAGAAAGGATGTATTAAATTAATCCAAAGTAACTGTAAAGATCATGTTAATGTTACAAAATAATGTTAAAAAGTTACACATTTCTATGCTGTTCTTTTTTCTATTCATTAAAGAATCCTGTTAAAAATGCATCAAAGTTTCCATTAAAATAATGGCTGCTGAATTCCAGCTTTGCCAATAAAAGTATTTTAAAATATATGAAAATAGAAAAGTTATTGTAAATTGTAATCTAATTTTTCAATATTACTGATTTATTGTTGGTGAGACTAATAAGAGACTTCTTTCAAAAACATTGAAAAATCTTACAGACCTCAAACTTTTGAATATCCCAAAGATGTCTACTCTGCACAATAAAAATATGATTTATTCTGTGTCTATCCCTATGTTGATTATAATGGATACATTGTGGTTTGTCATGTCAGTCGCTTGAAGATCTATTTCTAGTTTATCAAACCCTTTAAAATTACTTTTACTGTTGTAACCTAATATAGTCGGATTGATTTCACCACAATTTTGACTTGAGTATAACCAATTTTAGATATATAATTAGATGTTGCTACATAAAGCAAAATTTAGACCTCAGTGGAATGCTGTTTTCAGAATTGAACAATTGTGCAGCCCTAATGTCCAACCTGATGTCTTGGTCCCTAGTGCTACTTCTTTATCTGCATCATCTTCTATTTTTCACCCAAATCTAGGACAAGCTCGAGTCAGTTCTGGATGTTTCCCATCAGCAGATGGAGCAGTATCAGGATCAGCCCGCCCATGCAGAGAAGGTTGCCTATCAACAGAAGTTGTTGCGGGAGGACGTGGTCCACATCAGGGCGGACATCTCACAGGTGTCCACGGTGAGGACACATACCATATCTGTGTTAAAGGGGTCCTATTATGCTCTTTTACAAAGTCTTGATTTTGTTTTGGGGGTGTACTAGAACAGGCTCTCATACTAGGTTGTTCGAAAAACACATTATTTTTCACATATTTTACATTATTACAATACCTCTCTCCCCAGTCTGGCATGAACGGCTTGAATAGTTCCTGTATCAAATGAAGGCCCGCCTTCTGAAATACGAAATGTGCTGTGATTGGTTAGCAAGGCCAGTGTGTGTTGTGATTGGCACCACTCGGCGCCTGGTCGGGAGATGTCATGCCCCTTACCCAGTGGTGTATAAAGTACCTGAAAGCCATACTCAAGTAAAAGTACAGATATCTTACCAGAAAATGACTTTGGTAGAAGTTGAAGTCACTGTTTAGAATATTACTTGAGTAAAAGTCTTAAAGTATGTGATATTTATTGTACTTAAGTACGAAAAGTATTTTTTAAATCTTAAACGTACTTAAGTATTGAAAGTAAAAGTACAAGTAAATGCAAAATGGAAAAGAAGGTGATGATGACGCAGAAGGGCACTTCAAGAAACAGTTGTTTGGTCCCCTACACCCTTCGAAGCTCTCACTCCGGAGGGTAAATCCTTTAAAGGGATTAGGGTATAGGGATGAGCCCTTACGAATGGAACACAGGGTGTGTTAATGAGTGAATCACTGAATCATTTATTCAACCGATTCGTTCAAAAAGCTGATTCATTCAATAAGTAAACACCGTCCTTTGCTCAGAGATGCAAAACAGTGCTGTGATCTTTGTTTGGAACTATTTCCGTTGGCAAAATTGAGCAAAAACAAGCAATATTATGTCTAAAATGTAAGTCACTTATTACTTTACTTAACTTGTATAAAATGATTATTAAATGTGTTATCATGCTGATATCTGCAGAAAAACAGTACACTTTGTGTGATATAGATTAAGTTAACTATATTAAATTATATAAATACAAAAAGCATACAGAAGCATTTTTGCCTTCTACAATTTAGAATGCCTGGAATTTTAAATTTTTAATAGACTAATAAATCAACGTGCGTGAACTCTGTGTGTGATTTGGTGATAAAGCTTACTTGATAATGTCCGATCGCACATCATTACAACAACACTTACCATATTATCATAGTGGAAAATGAATCATCCGCGGTTACAGACTAACTAAAGTTGAAAAAGTGAAAAAGCATAATAGGACCCCTTTAATACACTCGCAGAAGACTCAAGAACATCCATGAAATACTAATATCACACTAAGCCAAAAATGAATGTCAATGCAATACTAATATCAGCTCATCGCACTTGTATTGAGGCTTGTTCTGTGTTAAACAGGAGATGGAGAACGCTTGGGCAGAGTACAGCCAATTGGAGAGAGATGTGGACAGATTGCGTTCAGCCCTTCAAGACCAGATGACCCACAGTGCTCTCTCTCAGGTCAGAACCAGAGAAAGAAGTTGAAAAATGAGACACAGTCTTTCTTTTCTCAAGCCCAAAATTGTATTTCAGCTTTTATCTCTCTAATGCGTGCTTCCAAACTAAAGCATCAATACTGTTTGAGCAGCAGAGTGTATCAGAAGATGTTAAACCGTGTCAGCCTCCTTTTCTATTCAGCATGCACCTCTCAGTCCGGTAATTGATAGAGAAAGAACAAAGTGATGAAAGAGAAATGGAGCTCTCGGAGCCGGAGTGAAGATCTAATGTCAGTTTTTGATCAGCGTGATAGAGCCGTAAGAACGAGGCATACAGTGTATAAGATTATTGATTTCTCAAGTGTTTGTGTGAGAGCAAAAGTCAATAAATTATGGCTTGTTCTGAAAATACAAATAAGAGAAAATCCTATCCTTTCTTCAGTGCCCCTTTGAGCTCTAAATTTGCCTCTTACAAAATCAAAGACAAGCCTTAGGGTTGTCATATTTTTTAAAAGAATTATCGCAGTGGTATGAAGGTACTTCTGTTCTGTTCTATTCTGTTCTACTCTAATTTTTAGCTTTTAGGTTCTGTTGAAGAAATGTTGTTCTTTATTATATTATATTATGATATGTACTATATTGTATTCTGACATACTGAAAGACAGAAACTCATTTTTAATATTTTATATTGAATGTAATAAAGAAAGACATATGTATTCCCAAGAATAATGTTACATTTATATATTCTGATTTATATATATATAATATTATATATTGTAGGAGTTTTCATACTAAGATTCCAGTCTCTTATATTTACTTTTTTATTCAGTTTTTTCTGTTTTAATCTGTTTTATTTCATTCTAAATGATTATATTCTGTGCTACTGCAGCAGGAGAAATCTCAGCTGAGGAAGGAGCTGTGGCGGATCGAGGACGTGCTTGCAGGCCTGAGCTCCAGCAAAGCCAACTACAAAGTGACCATTGACTCTGTTCGGAATCCAGGTGAGAGTGGGCCCCTGCCTGCCATCACCCCCATGCACTGGAACACAGACCGAGGTACTGAGGTCAAACAGCACCACATGCAACTCTGCTTACTGCATACAGATGCAACTGATAATCATACATGTGTTTTTTTGCCCATATGATATCAACGGGTGGAATATTTGCCTGACCCAGAGAGGAAACTCGTGCCTTCAGCGTCATTGTCCGCAGTGCCTTCTCTCTCTGCGAGCCCATTCATGGGTGAACTGAAAGCTGCTCAGCCCAGCCCTCATCTCAGCCTGGTGCAGTCTACCCAGCAGCCCTTGCAGCTCTCACATACAGCGCACAAGCCAAAATGGGTGAGTGAAGTGAAACAAAGTAATCAAAATATTCCTTCAGTCCATTTATCTGTATTTATGGACATTTCATGTTTACACAATGCAGCCTGAAGAAGACGCTCCACCCAGACCCCCTCTCCCTCACCTCTACAGTCCAGACGAACACCCCCCGGCTGTGCCCCCTCTCCCCAAAGAGACCTCCGTCATCCGCCACACATCAGTCCGTGGCCTGAAACGACAGTCTGATGAACGGAAGCGTGATCGTGAGATCGGGCAGTATCCTAATGGAGACCATACGGTTTGTGCCACTCAGTGATCCAGCCAGTTTTCATCTGTGTATATGGTAAAATGTCAATATAGTTCTGAGTTCTATTTTCCTGGGACCCTAGGTTGAGATACGAGCGTTCCTGAGTGAGCCTGAACTGCTGACAGTTGGTGGCTTGAGCCGTGATAGTGGCTACCAAACTCTACCAAACAGAGGTACACAGAGACCCGTATATGTCACACACTAGGGCTGTCAAAAAAAAATTTGAATTTCGAATGTTCGTCGAATTTAAAATAAAAATCCACATTCGAATGCAAAAATGTTGCATTCGAATTTTAGGTGTGCGTCAGGCAGTATTATCAGTGGCACACGAAATGCGACGACGATGTAAGTGCCATTGCATTTTAATGTTTTTGTTAGTCTATCCAGTTGAACCCACTAGATGCGGCGCTGCTACGTTGTTCATTCAAAATATTGCGGGAAAAAAGAACATCGATGCGGAGATGATGTTGTTTACGTCAAAACCGAAACCAAACCGTTCACACAGAACGCATATTTATCACATTTTCTAGAGGGACATCTATCACCGTTGCACTCGCGTCTCGCACAAGAGAGCCGCATGTTTAGAAAGCCATGGAAAAATTTAAGTTCAACTTTTTAAAAACATGTCTCAAGACTTTATGCCGGTTTTTTCCCCATCCTACTGCATCTCAAGTTTTTAAATGAAGAAAGTACTGCACATTTTAGAGTGTCCTTTTATTGTGGCTAGGCTAAGGCACACCTGTGCAATAATCATGCTGTCTAATCAGCATCTTGATATGCCACACCTGTGAGGTGGATGGATTATCTCTGCAAAGAAGAAGTGCTCACTAACACAGGAGAATGATGTGCGCTACCGGCGCCTATTTTGTACTAGTCGCGACGGTAGTGACGTCATGGCTGTCGCCGGCCAAACAAGTTGGTGTTTTTTCAATGTAGGCTTCAGACACGGGTCACGACGAGGCGTTCCCCATAGCGACCCCTAGAGGACGCAGTTCGAAGTTCCACGAAAGGGAACAAAAGTGTTGCGTTTATAATTTTGTTCAGTGTAAGAAGCTAGTAGTGAATTTAGCCTTAACATTACAAAGGAGCCAAAAAGGGTGCAAATATATAATTTCCACCACTATCATTTTCATCACAGAATGCTGTTTAACACAATACTGTACATAATTTGAGATGGAAATGATGCTGTGGTGAATTTTCGCTTAATACACTGCTGTTCAAAATTTTGGGGTCAGTATGATTTTTCTTTAAAGGTATTAATACTTTTGTTCAGCAAGGACACATTAAATTGATCAAAAGTGACAGTAAAAATAAATTCAGTATAATTTCGAATAAATGCTGTTTTTTGGACTTTCACTTTGTTGAAGAATCCTGAAAAATATGTATCACAGTTTCCTCAAAGAATTAAGCAGCACAGCCATTTTCAACATTAATAATCAGAAATATTTCTTAGGCCCAAAATCAGAATATTAGAATGATTTCTGAAATGCGTGACACTGAATACTAGAGTAATGGCTGCTGAAAATTCAGCTTAAAAATCCTTGAGGGAATTTTTCTGTATTTTTGATAAAGTAAATGCAGCCTTGGTGAACATAGAGTTGGAGAATCCTTTCAAAAACATTAGCAAAAAATATTACAGACCCCAAACTTTTAAATAGTAGTCTGCATACTGCTGGGCGTTGTTGGTAGACATATTAAAGTGTGTGCTTTAAGAGAGTCCACATGGCCAAAAGTGACCATACTGTAGTTGAAGAAACACCCAATTAAGCAAGTGTACCAAGTGTGAACGTGACATCAGGCTGCTCAGTGGGAAACAGTTGACAATTAACCATGTAGTTTGAAAGTACAAACTCCCAGCTCGGAATTTTAGAAAGGATTTCCTAAGAAACCTATAAGATTTGTCTAATCCAGTTCAACTTCTGTTAGGTTTGACAGGCTCATCTTCAAGACTGAACCAGTCATCAAACATTTCATCGTTTGTCACCCTCAGAAGAGGACTCACCACCACAAGCTTGAAGGTAGGAAGCCAACAAAGTCCTGAAATTGTCTGTTGAGAGGCAGGGGGACATAAAGAGTCCGTCATAGTTTGCTTTGGCAGAGCTGACAAACAGCAGGTTGATTAGATGCAGCAGGAGTACAAACCGCTGAGCACATGAAATAAAAGCAGCCAGTGTGGGCTTGGGCCAGACTGTACTTTGCGAATGAATTACTGCGGTAGTGTTGCCATGCAGACTGTGAACACAGTGTGTGTCTCCCACCCTGATGGAATCATGCAGAAAATGTTAACAGAAATGAGCACAGCAGAGCTTCAAAATGAACTCCTCTGTTTCTGGTACTTTTTTTCTCTCCTTATTTTCTCCTTCTGCCTCTCTCTTTCTGACTGACTGTTTTACACTCATTAATAACAACACACTTCATACAAAAAACTGTTAAATTACATTAAATTTGTTATATATATATATATATATATATATATATAGCTATCAAACATACAGTTATTAAAATAGACATATATATGAAGAGTTTATTTGCAAAAACAGATTTTTTAATTTTCAAAAATCATGTTTTTTATTGTTATCATGTTCTGGCGTAATGATGCTGAAAATTCAACTTTGATCACAAGAATAAATTACATTTTACAATATATTCAAATAAAGAAAACTTATTTTAAATTGTTTTTTTGTGTTTTTTTGGTTTTTTTTTTTTTTTTTTTTTATCTAATCAAAATAACCCAACTGCAGTTTGATTGAGATTAATTGGAATGCACAATGGAAAAACATGATTTTTGAAAATGATCATTAGAATGATTTAATGTATATTAAATCATTCTAATATACTGATTTGGTGCTTAAGAAATATTTCTTATTGTTATCAATGTTGAAAACTGGTGCTACTTAATATTTTTGAGAAAACTGTATATATTTTTTCAGCATTCTTTAATAAATCGAAAGTTCAAAAGAAATACAGAGTTCTGGCATGAAACTCTAGATGGCGCAGTCCGATAGGTCTAACTCAATCTGACCTAATGACATCATTATCACATGGCACAGCTGATTGGTTCTCTCCTGTATCGGTAGCCAATGAGCTCGGTGCTCAACATTCAAATATGACTAGTGCTTGCAATAGCAGTTGCAGCTTGCTTCAGAAACCCTCCACCTTCCCCAGCTCCTCCTGTATAGATCTGCTGCGAGGTGATTCATGTATGCTATATGGGGGTTATTTCATGTATGTCATATTTGCAGCAGCAATATTTCTTACGTGGATGGATTGGCAGTAGCAAGTCTCGGTTCTTGCTCTGCCGCAGCAGCAGCAACGTAGCAGATCTATTTCGCCAAGACCAAATAAATTAGCATTGTCATGTACATTACCATGCCAATCCCTCAGAGAGTTGTCATGACAGAACAGCGTTTATTTGAAATAGAATTTAATTCAGATTTGCTGAATAAAAGTAAATTTCTTTTTCAACAAAAGTTGAATACTCACTCCAAACTTTTGAATGGAAGTGTAATTAACATAAAAAACTATAAATACAGTACACTGCAATACTACATGCAAAAACTGTAAGTGAGCAGCAAGAATATAGTAAAGGCATAGACAGACATCTACTGAATATTGGTTGGGTCCTAGATGATTGAGTCTCTCTTTTTTCCCCTTTTTGTTTTTCCTTCCCCTCCTCCCTTTCGCAAATTGTTCACATTTCTCTCTTTGATTTCTCTCTCTCCGCACTGTTCTTTGGTGCGGTTTGTTTCAGCATTATTAACACGTCCACTGGTGTCTCCTAGGAGAGACCAAAGAGTGCCTTGGAGCGACTGTACTCTGGGGAGCCCATGCAGCAGCGTAGCCGCATGAGCGCCGAAGAGCAGCTGGAGAGGATGAAGCGTCACCAAAAGGCTCTCGTACGGGAGCGCAAGAGAACGCTCAGCCAGGGCGAGCGGCAGGCTTCCTCATCTCGTGCCTCCTCCACATCCAAATCCGTGTCTGCAGACCTGGGATCAGTACGTTAGAGCACAATGACACATTATCCTCCAGAGAGAACTATCGCCTTGACATAAATGCACATTCAGCTATTTACACTGTTTTGATGGAGAACTGTAAGATTTGGCGTTAACATGATCAGCATTTTAGTGTCTAGTAGTGTCTGCCGCAGGTAAGTGGGTATGTGGGAGGTGTTGCAGAAGGAGATGTGAGAGATTTTATTATATGTTGTTGGGCCACATGGATGGGCTACAGAATAAGAACAGGTGGGAGTTATGCTATTTGCCAATGAAAGACATGGACTACTAATGTGTTTAGAGGATTAATAAGGAAAGTTGATATGCTACTGATTCTCACTCTTAATGTAGTTTCAAAATGTTCTAATGACTTGTATGAGTGTTTAATTTTAACCTTGGGACATGGCTCCTTAAGGGAGCAGCTCCCATGTTCATCTGGGATAGTGAATCAAAGTAGTGTGCTTTTACTTGGGGGTCTTTGAATAGGCAAAAACCAACACTAACATCAAAATGCTCTTTTAACATCTCTATAACAATAACATAATGCTCTAAGTTATGGGAAACGGGCTCTGCTGTATTAGTGGGCTTATAAACTAAACTAAATTTCAAGCTCTCAAACCTTTTAGCAGTTCATCACTCAACCGCAATAATTATAGCATAACTGAAGTGTGAAACCAGACTCTATTGTGTTTACCTCACTCATTTATTCTTTTGTTTTACACTAATTTCACCCAGTTTCACTTTTCACATCCAGCTTTCTAATAAGTCTTACAAAACCTGCAAAATCATTTTCCCCTGCGATTTGGGTCTGAGTGCACAGAATTATTATTTTTTATTTACCAATTAAACTGTCATTCTGCAAAACATGATTTTATAACTTGGTTTAGCTTATCTGGCTTTTTTTAAATAAATACTTTTATAATTTTACACCTTGTTTTACCAAAATGTATCGAATGTGTACACAATGAATGGCCTGGGTAATGTATGAATGACTTACATGTTTATAATTGTACTGCTTACTGAGCATGTTTTTCTTGTTCATAATAATATAACAGCGGATTGTAGCATAATTTGCAAAAAGAAAATCAATTGCACAGCTCTTTTATGTCGATTTTTGCACATAAGAAAATAAACACTTTGCTAGTAAAAAAAAAAAAGTAAAAGAAGGCAATTGTTCTTTTTCTCTCTACTGTGAATGTGAAACCACAGTTCATTTCCTGACACACTGGTTTATTTTCTTTTCAGTAAGCACAATAAAGCCTGGGAATGAAGCATGTAAATGAAGTCACAGATGGAGCATTTTATTGCGTCTTTCTTGGTTTGCAGGAGTGCTGTAAGCTACGGTTTGAGAGCTTGAACATGAGACACTTCACGCACAATCAGTCCAATCACTTTACATGATACAGAGGTACAGGAGCGCACTGGGACAATATACCATTACGCTCAAGGTTGCAATTTAACCCAGTTTTGTGTGTTGTTTATGTGCAGGGCTGTCCTCTTTAAACTTTTTATTTCATGTAAAGAATGAATGTTGGATGTAAGTTGAAATGTGGAGCACAGAGGTCATTTTGGCTTTAGTACTCTGTCACAAACTCTGTCACATCTGTCCCAGTGTAACTGGAAATGTTATCCTACGCTTAACCTGTCCTGTAAATCAGGTGAAGACCATTTCAGAACCAAAATATTACATTTTCACGTCCCGAGTTGGATGTATGTGAGATCTAGATCGGCCGTCTCAGGACTCTGTGTGTTTGTGTGCCTTCAGTGGAGGAGAGAGCAGGACTTTGATTTGCAGCTTCTGGAGCAGGCCGTGCAGGGTGAAGAGAGACCAGTCGAGCACAGAGAGAGACAGCGCTCTCGGTCAGACGAATGGCTCACCCTGAGCAGCACACCCATGAGAGAACTAGATTTGGAGCCTCTGGACTACCAGCTGGACCTCAGCAAAGAGGTAACCCTACTGCTTAAAGGGATAGTTCACCCAAAAAAAGAAGATTATGACATAATTTCCTTGTTGTGTGGAACAAAGGTCTCAGTCACTATGTGCTTTTGCTTTATAGAGAAAATATGCAGTAAATGTTAATGTTGAGTGAGACAGTACTTAAAACACTGCCTAAATTCACCTTTTCTTTTCTTTTCTGAAAGTCATGCAGGTTTGATATCACATGAGAGAGAGTAAATCCAGACAGAATTTTCATTTTTGGTTGAACATTTTTGGTAGTTCATTTCATATTATATAAAATGTAGGCTTTTTATTTCAAGAGAACAAAAAAAATATCAAAATAAAGAAAATGTTAAACTTAAATGACTGGACGTTAGATTTCAGAATTAAGTGATTGATGGTGTGTGTTTGGTCTCAATGACTGTATAGCTGGCAAAGCCACAAAAGGTGGCCATCCCTGAGCGCTATGTGGACATGGATCCAGAGGAGCCCCTCAGCCCTCAGGAAATGGAGGCCAGACATCGTAAAGTGGAACGAATCAAGAGCATCCTGGCTAAGTCTAGGTACTGGCAGATCAGTCTCATTTAACACAGCTGCTCTTATTGTCATCTTTATAGATGTTTTCTTGCCATTATATATGCTACCATTCAGACGTTTGGGGTTTGTAAGTATCATTATTTGATCAAAAATACTGTAAAAACGATACTGTGAGATATTACAATTTAAATGGCATTTAAAATTTAATTTATTTTTGTGATGGCAAAGCAGTCTTCAGTGTCACATTATCCTTCAAAAGTCATTCTAATATGCTGATTTGGTGCTCAAGAATTATTTCTTATGTTGGAAATAGTTGTCCTTCCTCCAAAGAAAAACATTTATTTGAAATAAAAATCTTTTGTAACATTATAAATATCTTTACTGTCACTTTTGATCAATTTAATGAGTCCTTACTAAATAAAAAGTAATAATTTCTTTCTTGAAAAAAAAACCAAACACTTACTGACCCCAAAATGCTGAGAACCATTGTTACACTTTTCTCTGAGAGTTTACTCTAATGTACCTGTTTCTTGTGTGCATATAAGTGTCCAGAATATACCTCCTCCTGCAGCAGTAGACAAGCCGGTGCTGCCGGACATAGACTCGGCTCTACAGGAGCAAGAGAGAATCATCACCATGTCCTATGCCTTAGCATCAGAGGCCTCGCTCAAGAGCAAGCAAGTGGCAGGTAAACTAACCAGCAGCATTACCACTAACCTGAACTGATTCCTTAAATTCTTACTGATTATTATTACTAATTCCTGAAATTATCTTGTTAAAACACTCCATTTTCTATGGAAGCATATACTGTGTTTTACAAAACACAGTCAAAACTTATTGTAAAAAGCACAAATCATTTTAAATAGCAAGAGCAAGGACAGGGAGTGCACAATGCATGTTAAGGCTAAGGACGCTGAAAGAGAGTCCCATAATAACATACAATCAACAGTTCACACCTGTATTACTGCCAGAGCTCTGTTTGAATAGATTAATTTCAGATATGCTGAGTATATGACAAGTTCAGATACTCTGAAAAGATCAAGGTAAATGTGAAGAAAACACTTCAGAAATTGTTATTTGTAATGCAAATCTGACAGTGTTAATAAAAGTTCCTGAATAATCACACTGACAAATACTGATTAACTGTGAACATTGGGAGAAACGGTCCACCCTGTTTCAAAACATCGGCATTGGAGGCGTGATGAGGAAAAAGAAAGAGCAAAGCCAAGCCTATCAGCCGCAACATTAATAACTGAACATTATTCCTTATTAGCGCAGATCTGACGAGTAAAGATGCTTGCTAATTGGGAGACATGTCGGATCTTTCAGGCTGGGTGGAATCTCTTGATGAGGCCATTTTTTTCAGAGCCGATCAATGACCCAGTTGAATATGCACTGGGGCTTGTTCACTCTGCATCCCGTGGCAGCACTTTGAACATCTTTCTGAACTGGCATAAAAGCACACCATCGTTTCATCTTTACTTCTTACAGAGGCCTCACTCACTCTGCCAGGTCTAACCTTCAGACAGGGTGCAAGCGTGTCCCTCTTAGTCACACAGATTTACAGTCAATTCATCCTGACGTGATGGATCATAATGTGTGAGGCTGGCGGTATGGCGTAGTCAACAATTATCACAGTGTTTCCATTGGAGGACATGTCAGAATACCTTATGTGAGGGATCTCGTCTGTGAAGGCAGGTCAGGGTTTTGATCACCCGCAGCACCACTTTGAGCATTTATTTTGAGTTTATGAGTGCAGACAGAAATCATCTAAAATAGTCAGAGCTGTGGCATGTAAGCACATTTTCTTAACACATCGAATTGTGGTGTTCATGCGGGCAATGCGCGTTGGCTTGACACACTGCCTGGTTCCACTAACCCTGTTTGTTTTGTCTTGTCTGTTCTATGAATACAAATGGTAGAAAAGGCCAGATGTAGCTAAAATTGATACCAACTGGTCCAAACTGGTTTAGGTGGACTACCAGATGGAGGAGCCAAGGACATCCTGGTTAAAGCTGGTAGACTACCTTGGTTAAAGGAATAGTTGCCCAAAAGTGAAAATGTACTACTCACACTCATTTCATTCCAAACCCATATGACTTTATTTCTAACAAAGAAAAAAAGGAGGACATAGTGCCTATGGGCACTGAGGATTTCAATCTTCAAAAAGTATGCAAAAGCACCATTAAGTTGGTCTATGTGACTTGTGTGCTATATTCTTAATTACACTGAGATCCAATCACAATGCGTCCTCGGCTACCTCTGGATCAGGACACGCTGATCGGATAACATTCCAATCAGAAGCGCGTTTACACTTGTCTTTTCAATGTGTATGTGGACAACATCCAGATACAGGTCACATGTTAATGGCAAGTGTAAACGCAGCCTTTCTGAAGTCAAACGAAGAGCAGACCAAAGTCATTATTAGCTGAGAATAAACTCCTTCAGTGAGCTGAGTCTGGTTAATCCACTGTAACTGGATCATTGAGTCAGTGAGCTGAACTTGAGAGTCATAGCATTCAGATTCAGACCAGTTCCCTTTCAGTCGGTCACTCTCGACGTCACGTCGGATGACCGACGAAATTGGGATCTCGCTTAGAGGGACCAATCTACTTCGAGTGTAAACTATATATACATGGAAATATTTTCATTTTTTTCATATTCTCAATGTATGTGTGTGCATTTATATATACATAATAAATATGCACAGTACACATACATATAGTATGTAAACAAAATTTTGGATGCGATTTATCGCGATTAATCATTGTGACAGCACTAATGTTTTTTTTACATTTTTGTTTTATTAACAGCAGCATTTGAGCTGTATGAACGTCTTGGTTACGTATGGTAACCCTCGTTCCCTGAAGGAGGGAACGGAGACGTCACGTCCCGTCGCCACAGCTCCTGTACCACCGCTGAGCGGCCGGGTCACCGGCTCGGCTCCTCAGCGAAAACCTGAATATGCGCTGCATCTGCTGCCTACTTATACTCACGCTGTGATCAGCAGCAGCTGGATGCAATAATCGCATGCCAATGTGCATTGGCTCGTTTAGTTTACACTCGAAGTAGATTGGTCCCTCTAAGCGAGATCCCAATTTCGTCGGTCATCCGACGTGACGTCTCCGTTCCCTCCTTCAGGGAACGAGGGTTACCATACGTAACCGAGACGTTTTGTGAACTGGATCTTCTGATTCACTGAAAATAAATCACTGTTCGAAAGATTGGCCTTGGTAAGATTTGACGTCTTTTTAAAAAGTTTTTAGTCTATTATTCTCAGTAAGACTATACTTACTTGATTAGAAACACAGTAAACACTAATACTGTGAAATATTACAATAGTAACTGTTTTCTATTTTATTATATTTTAAAATGTAATATATTTCTGTGATGGTATTTCTTCAGGCCTCCATGTGCTCAAGAAATATTTCTTATTATTATTAATTGTGGTTTTGTTTCTTTTTCCATAATTCTTTGTATTAATTTCGTTTAAAAAAGGGTGTCCAAGTCAAAAGTTGTTGTATTGCTCCTGGTTTATTCCTCACATACAGTTATCTTATGGCTTCAAATGTAACAAATCATGAATATCGCTTTTATGATACTTTTACGGTGCTTTTCCTTCCTGGTTGAAAACAAAAAAAGGTCCTTCTTTGTGTTACATTGAAGAATGGAAGTCACACAGGTTTGGAATGGCATGAAGGCGATGAATTATGAAATAATTTTTGGTCCCACTTTATATTAAGTGGCCTTAACTGCTATGTACTTACATTTAAAATTGGTACAATGAACTTATTGTGTACATACATGTTTTTACATTAACTTATATTTTAAAAAAATACCTGCATGTAATTATATCTGTAATTCATTTCTGTAATTATATTTATAGTTACACTATTGACCCATCCCTTACACCTTAACCCACCCTTAAACCTACCCATACCACCAAACCTGTCCCTAACCTTACCCCTATCCCTCCTCAATAGCAGCAAGTGTTTTGCAATACAATACAAACACAGTAAGTACATTGTACTAATTTTTTATGCAAGTACGTAGTAGTTAAGGCCACCTAATATAAAGTGGGACCCCAATTATTTTTTTTTTGATAAATATTTGACTACATTGATGTCCTCAGATCGCTCTTGTAGTTATGTACTCACAAATAGCACTTTGTAGTGTGTAGTAGCAACTACTGTAACTTTGTCACTACTAGCTCCCTGTGTGTTACTACGCTCCTATGTTCCTTTTTCTGCTTCAGCCTCACCGCCGGTTAACAGTCCCACCTCCCTCCCTCAACCTCCACCACCTCCTCCTCTTCCTCCCCCCGCTCCTGTTGCCGTCTCTACGGCTCAGTCTGCTCCCCCTCCCCTGAGCAATGGATTTCACTACACCTTTGTCTAATCAGAGAAAAACAAAGTAAGAACTAACTGCTAATCGTTTAGCACGCAAATGTGCTTTTGCTAATTGTTCCCTGTGTGTTTTGGCACCTTTTCTGTCTGCATGCTGCATGATTGTGCTTCATCAGGGCTTGTGCTGTAGTATTTAGTAACTTCATGAGTAGTGTAGATTGGCCCCCCTCTAACAACTGCCTCCACATCTGGAGATGGAGAGGTGTGTGAATTGTGTGCAAATTGGCTTTTTGTGAGCCGATAAGCCTAAAAAGCCATAAACAAATGCTGTCTTTTGTGAATTGTTTGTAATTAACAAAGACACAGGGCATCGCTACGGCAGCACATGCTGTTGTGTTGCCAAACACCACTTGCTTTGCCATCTGTAATCTGTAAAGAGCTTTAGTGTTTTGATGTCTGTGACTCACTGAAATAAACAGCAGAATGACTGTCAGGGTTTTGTGGGGGAAAAAGGAAAAACATGGCCCTTCGTCTTTGGACACTTTATATATGTGTGCATCTCTCCAAAGCTATTTTAGTGCAGTTCATGAAAGAGCATGACCTCCACCTGCATTGTGTGTTCTGCTTCTCAGCATGCCTCAAATCAGTGAACTGCCATGATTTCCCATTTGACACATGCTAATTATGAGCTATTATATGCAGTTTATGAGGCACTGTCCACAAATACAGTACACTTTTGGGTCCCATTAGGTCTTAAAAGCACAATTTTTTTTTGTTTGTTATGATTTTTATATTATAAACTATTATCTAACATGTAAATAAACACAGCATGAAAAGTTAGCTAGTTTTACCTTAGAAGTCTTGATCCTGGTTATGGTTTTAGAATACAATATCATTATTTTGATGTCCCAGGAAAAAAATTATAATAAACATATACTGAAAAATTAACTAACTAACTAAATAAATAAACTGAACTACAGATCTCCTAATGAGTGACAGTACATTACTGTATGTATGTCTATATAAGAATAATAATATAAAACAATACAAATTTTAAATTTCTTTTTTTTCTTGCTTGAAAAAAAAATCATCAGTGTTTTAAACAATATTCAGACATGCCCCAAATATCACAAAAAAAATTACTGAATAGAAAATGAAACACCTCATTAACATCAATATTTAGTTTGACCTACTGAAGTAAAAAAAAAAAAAAATCTTTTAAAGATTTTCTGCCCTGTTTTGTACCGTACTCTGTTGGACAGTGCCATGATTATATTATACTATACGAAAGATTTGAGTCAGTGCATAACTGTACATTTTATATGTTCATTAGCCAATCAATTTAATCACTGAATGCCTGAGCTGGCCGTGTTATTCTGCTGTTTCAGCAGCATTTGTATGAAAGTGAGCTGCATGCTGCGTGTGTCATGCACATGCATGTGTTAAAGTGTGTTTAACTCAGCATTTTCTCTATGTAACATGCTGCACAGAGAGAAGGAGGGTGGAGAGTGTTTACCTGTCTACTATTTAGTAAGGTAATTCTAGGGTTATAAAAAAAGTTATAACCAAGTAAGAAGCAAGTAACATTAAATTAAATGCAGGGCTCGACATTAAGCCTTAACATGTGCTTGTCCTTCGGACAAGTAAATCAGACAGTCACTTGTCCGGGGCGAAAAAAAGCTTCTTTTTTTTTGGCGTAAATGTAATTTATTCTGAAGCAATAGTCTCATCAGTGCTCTATCAGGTCTTACTTTAATCAGCATATTTGTGAAATTTGCCTTAAATTGATTTCTAGGACACTTTAACTTTGTGAAGGACAATATTTTCCTGACCTTATTGAATGTACATGTCATCATTTACGTCACATTCTTACATTTTAACAATACATTGTTAGAATAATAAGACACTATGGTTGTTACCATTCAAATTAAATCAGTATCAACAAACTCCATCTTTCCACTGCAGAGGAAACACTGAAGCTGCATCGAAATTGCCATTTAGATGTAAATCAGACAGTCACTTGTCCGGGGCGAAAAAAAGCTTCTTTTTTTTTGGCGTAAATGTAATTTATTCTGAAGCAATAGTCTCATCAGTGCTCTATCAGGTCTTACTTTAATCAGCATATTTGTGATATTTGCCTTAAATTGATTTCCAGGACACTTTTTAACTTTGTGAAGGACAATATTTTCCTGACCTTATTGAATGTACGTGTCATCTTACGTCAAATTCTTACATTTTAACAATACATTGTTAGAATAATAAGACACTATGGTTGTTACCATTCAAATTAAATCAGTATCAACAAACTCCATCTTTCCACTGCAGAGGAAACACTGAAGCTGCATCGAAATTGCCATTTAGATGTATTTACTCAGACTGTTTCATGAAGATAAGAGGTTCCATAAATGCATTTACACAGTAAAATTGCAAATGCATAAATAATGTTATAAGATTAATGTTTTACTTTTTTTAACATACAAATATGAAATGTTGGAAAAATGCAATGATACTTTTAAATATGAAACCAAAGTACCAGTCGGTGGCGGCAGATCACTGTCTTAATGAGTGAGTCACTGATTCAACCGATTCGTTCAAATGGCTGAATCATTCAGTAAGGAAAAACTGTTATGTGTTGCTCGGCGATGCGTATCAAATAAATGTCACATTTGCAATCGTGCTGATAGTCGGAAAAACATCACTCTTGGTCGTGTGATGTTGCTTACCTATAATATATAGAATATTTATCTTTTTTTTCTACCGCAGTATGTTTTTTCGTGTTTGTTTCAATGAGTGTGCTGTTGCACTTATTAGTTCTGATTTCTCCGCGGGTCACACAGGCTGCGTGAGCCTCAACTGACACGACTTTGATACTGTCAATACATTATCCGTTATCAGTCACCATTTACACTGAAAGTAATAAAATCAGAATCCTTAGTTATGCCTTAGTTATTGTTTGTTAATGACGTTTTAAATGGGTTACTTGTCCGGGCAGGCAAGTAAAATTCTCTTTCACTTGCCCCTTCACAAAATCCACTTGTCCCGGACAAGCGGACAAGCGTTAATGTCGAGCCCTGAAATGAGAAATTATATTGTAAAATCTTTGTTTTATTTACAACTTCAATTTTTTTTTTTAGTGTACAGTGTAGGTACTTGCACCACATGTTTTTAGCACTGAAGAATGTATTACTTTAGTACACTCTTTATGTGTGGCTCTTTTTTCAGTGTATTGTTTTGTTTTGCTTTATTTCTTTACATTTCTCATCTTTCGCTCTTTATCTCTTTTCCAGCCAAAGCTGTATCTGGATATTGAGGTGCTGTCACATTCTGAAAACCCCACTAGTGGTGGACAAACTTAAGCTCAGCTTATCGAATCACATCGCTCACATTTAGAGATGACCTTAGCGCACTTTTGGACTCACATGGGAACTCACTTCTGAAATGCATTTTTTGTAGAGCTATTATTTGATATGGGCTTTTTGCTGTGGAAACTGCTGTGCATATGCTGTACAAAATCTAACCATGATAACCCAGATATAGAGAGCCATTTTATATACATTACTGCACTTTTAATATGCACTGTATTGTAGAGAACATTCAAAGCTCATGTTTTACTTCTCAAGGCAAGACAGATGTTTGGATGGAGTTCAGTTTGAAAACAACGGTAACGTAATAGCTAAAAAAAAAAGTATTATACATGTGTAATGCATTATGAACATGAAGGGTACAACAATGTCATGTCGATTGTATTTTGTCAATTCAGATGATATTCTTACACCAAATCACTTGAAATATTATTTTTATGTATCCAGCACTGCCAGTTTCCAGTTAGCTTGCCAAATGCATTTTATTTTTGTTGACAAAGGTAAGGAAAAAAATAACATTAAATAATATTTTCAGACAGGATTTGTGGGGAAGGGGTTGGGGAGGGAAATGCCACATACTTTTTTAAAGAAACTGTAAATATTAAAGATATTAACAAGCTTTTTGTCTTTTATTCTGTTTGTGTTCTCAAAGAATGAAGGAAAGAGAGAAAATAATTTCAAGTTTTTCAGCTTCAGAAGAAAAATTATGTCAAATAAGGAATTTATGAAATGATTTGGAGGTTTTACATTTGCATCGTCAACTTCATTTTCTGATCTCACCTTGTGTTTTATTCCTTCCATACATATTCGGTTAAAAGAATAAGAATAAAAGAATAAAATATAAGGACATGAAGAGAGAACCTCATTTCGAAATTCCTTTTCCACGTATGTTCTGTAACAACCTCTTATTTTTTATAAAGAACAAAGGTTTTTGCCCGTAAATGTGAAATGTGCTCTTGTCATTGCTTCAGGGATTTCCTTTAAAATGTGCATTAAGTGTTTTGACCTCTTTATGTTGTAAGACGTTATAAAGATAAAGGATTTTAATTTCACACAGCTTTTTAAATTTTTTTGATCTTCATTTAATGTATGTGTCTACACACACACACACACACACATACATGCATACATAAATACACATACCTGTACACATCTTTCTACATTAATATAGTAAAAATAAATTATATAATTATTTAATATATTCAACATTTAATAGATTATGTATTTTAAGATATTTATATACTGTATTCTCACACACACACGCACTATTTACATATACAATCATGTGTGTGTCTTTGTGTGTGTGTGTGTATGTATATATATATATATATATATATATATATTAAATGCTGACCAAAAAAGTACATATACGAATGCTTTTTTTCCCTCAACTCCACATTTTGCTGACTGATTCAATGGCACTTTTGTTTATCTGTTAGTGAGTCAGTATGAAAACCACAGCAATTAAAAAGCGTCCTTTACATGATCGTGATTATCATTGTACCTGCAAAGGACATTTCCTAAGACACTCTTGATTGGACTTTTTTAAATCGTAGTGTAAGTGGGTCTGCACGGCTGTTAGGATACTTTATGTTGCAGCCCTCAAGTGAGATCTTTATCTGTAATTGGAGAGTAATTACAGTCTCTCCACTGCTGTATCTTGTTCTTTGAAAGCACCTGTGAGACATGCTGCTCCTCCCATAGCTCCACAGCAGGAGCTGCCACATCTCACTGCATCTGATTAGAAGAAGTGAGAGGTGGGCTATACTGTGTGTGTGTGTGCGTGCATTAGCGAGCCTGGTGGGCATGAGTTTGATCACATCCGCTTTTCTGCTTATTTTGCAATAAGGGGGCTGTTTTTCCTACTCCAGCAGAAATCCACCCAAGACCATCCACAGAGAATTGTGGCATTTCCATTTATTGATGTTTGGCTGCTATTTCATATACATTTGTTATTCCGCACTCTGGATTTCAAAGAGAATAAAAAAAACCCATTATGCAAATTCTGTCCTGTTCTGTTAAATGCACTGAATGTCTCAGGCACTAATGCGGCACAAAATATTTCACCCTCGTTCACAGAAGTTTAAATGTATGTACGCCTACAACTGTATTTAGACGCATTGTCGTCCAAGGCTTCTGCGACATTGAGTGTTTGAAAAACATTTAACCTTTGTTCAATCCGATTCATTTGAGTATCTACTGCGTTCTTCCATATCAAAGTTGTGGCGCGTCACAGGTCCTGTTGTGTCCGCGATGTAATTCAATTCTTGGATGAATACGTGGTTATTAAGCATAGAATAGAAGTTCCTTGGAAATGCAGAAGGAATGCTGTATTTAAAGTTGAATACTATAAATGTCCTTCATTTGAATGAATGAATGATACACTGAAGAGATTGGAGGGGGAAAATATTGCTCTTTATTCACCGCCCAACCAAACGTGATAACTCTCAGGAGGATTGTGGGGATTTTCAGCAATAATGTCCATGGCAAGAGCTGTAGTCTATTTGAGCATCTTTTTTGTTTTAAAATTCTTCTTTTTTTTGGTAACAATGTAAAAGTCCTTACTAAATAAAAAAAAGTTTTCTTAAAAAAAAAAAAAGTCTTACTGATCCAAACTTTTGAACGGTTGAATTGTTTATTTTTTCTTTTGTGAAATGGTATCATAATGCATATTACAGTGGGAACATATCGAATTTAAGTGGGATGTCAGCTCATATTTTTAAAATAAGGACATATAATAATTGTTGCAATCATTGTTCAATCATTCACACACATGGTAACATGTAACTGATACATATAAAGTATTTTATTGAGGAGGGATTGATGTTCTGAGAACGTCTGTGAGGATGAAGAATCCCTGTCTAGTTTCAGTTTCTCTCCAGTCCCTAAAGCTCCTCCAGACTGTGGAACGAGTCACACTGTAGCCAAACCTGTATGGATGCATAGGAGCATATTGAGTTGGACAAGCCGCCACATTATACATCCAAGGCGAGTAGCATATGCCCATTAATGACCTGTTCTTCACTCAATCGTTTTCTTTCCCTTACTCTTAGACGTTACTGCGATATCCATTGTGTGCACCCAACATATCAGCTATGAAATCACAAATTCACTCCTCTCTGGATCCAGCCACGTCTCTCCGGGCGCTAATAATTCAAAGGCACACAATTACTGTGTTTTAAGACTTCGTGTTGTCTCAACATGGCGTTCCCAACACTGCAGGGATTCTCATAACGCCTGCATCTGACTTATGCATTCACCTAAGGGAGGCTGAGATTCTAATACAAAAGGTACTTTGAATCCAAAATGGTATCTTATGCTCTTTTATCACCATTGATTTACTATCTATATTTTCGGAGAGAGTTGCTGAATAATTGAGGAGGTCGGCTCAACAGCATTCAGTGTTCTTTTATACACATTCCTGCATATCTAACAGAAGAATAGATAAAACTAGAACGGAATGTAGGCGGATAATACCTCCGAGTCCCGCCACAGCTTCAGTAGTACAGCAGAGCAAAGATCTACCCGCGATGTAAAATGTCAAGCCGTCTTTGTTTGTTCTCGACAACAATAAAGATGTTAATATTCACCGAGACTAACGTCTTGGCTTTCTGATTCAAACAAGCGAACAAGATGAGAGAGAAAACGCAATCGTTCCAGACAAACGATTACTCCTGCATGTGTAAAAAGAGACATTTTCCCTAAATGTCCCTAAATTTACAATACCTACAGTGAATTGGGCTTTTTGTAAACATAAATGAGGTAAATGTCCTTGGGCTTTTCAGTTGATCCAACAGTTCTTTTAACTTCAGGAAGCCTTTTTGTTGCACCTCTCACATCAAATTATAGCGAAGCACTGTCTCAAGGCAGAAAAACAACACTTCGGCTTCATTTTCTTGCTGTGTTTGCGAAACCTGCCAATTAATCATTGATGAAACCATTTAATGAGGCTCACCTAAAGCTTCTAGTGTTCTGCGCCAGCTCTACGCTACATGTTTCTTAAGGGGGTTTTCAGGGATGGGAAGTTCATGTGCATATTTACCCTCCATTAACAAAGACTCCGAGTTTGCATTGTATTGAAAATAGTCTTCCAGGGTCAATATTAAAAGCCTTTGCTTTAAAGTTAACTTCAGTTTGAAAAAGCACAATTAAGAATCAGTAGTCTAATTTGACCAGAAATGTTCTGTTAATGCTGTGTTTGAACCTTGAATCTGCATTTTTCAGATCAGAAACTTTTTACTTTTACTTTTTACTTTTAGTCATTTAGCAGACGCTTTTATCCAAAGCGACTTACAAATAAGAAAAAGTAATTAAAACTAAAAGCTAAAACTCTATAAATACTATGTATATATATACACACACATTTAAGAAAATAAAAGAAATTAAATAAAAATGACAAATGCATACAACAACATTTCAAAACTAAAACATTTAAATGAAAACAAAAAAAATAAAGCTAAAAACAATTCAAACATACACAAATAAGAAAAAGTAATTAAAACGAAAAGCTAAAAGCTTTTAAGAAAATAAAAGAAATTAAACAACTTACTGACACATAGTAAGAAATAGTTTATAAAAACCTGAAACAGAAGTGGAAAGAGGAGAGATAAAAAGCGATACTTATGTCCTTTGCCGGTGTCCTGCCCGGTGGAGTCGCAAGGTAGAGTCGATGGTCTTCATAAGGGGCCTGCCAGAGATTATTGTGCTAACTGTATTTTGGAGTATGTGGAAGATAGAGTGCTTTGTCCTCTGATTCAAAGCACAGGGCAAGTTGATTTGTCCCAATGTAAAACTTGGACAAAGTCTTGCACCATTGGTGTTTGATCAAAGTCAGATCAAATTCGAAAGTCTCGACAGGGGATCTGGGACTCCGTCATTTAGATTTGCATTTATGTAGATTTACACTAATTGGAAAGAACATATTCATAAACCATCCAAGAGTAAAGAAGCCGACGCCCTCAGTCACGATGCAATTAAGAGCATGTAGCTTTCTTTCATTTAAACATTTAATCAATCAACTGTTCCTTGTTAACTTAAAAGGAAATATAAATGATAATACTAATAAAAACTCTGATGAAATGTAGAGTGACAAGTGATATTTAGGTCAGCAAATGAGAACAGAGCGTCCCACTTTGCAGATCCAAATGGGACCGGGGTGATTTGCATGTATGCAAACGAGTCGTATTAATTACATAACTTAACTGTAAAAGTGCAATGCTTTCTTATCTGTTCTTGCTTCATAAGGGGCCTGCCAGAGATTATTGTGCTAACTGTATTTTGGAGTATGTGGAAGATAGAGTGCTTTGTCCTCTGATTCAAAGTGACAAAACCGTTTTATGTTTGACCTTGTGGAACATGCTCGATTTATAATGACCGCTTTCACAACACTCTTCTGCCATTATTCTCTCGCTTTGTAACCTTAGAGAAAGATTGTGCTTACAGAACAAAACACAGATCATTAGAGTCTTTTTTAAGGGCAATGAAATCTTGTGAATGTACCTTACTTACTTCTCACCAAACATCTTAGGTTTTACAACTCATGCATTATCCAAACCACAAGAAATTTCTGTTATAACCATTTTGAAACACTTTCTATCTTTAAAAAAAATACAATAGCTATAATACACTCTTTTTGGCCCTTTTATGAGTGATCATACAAGACAAGTGTGTGTGTGTGTGTGTACAATGATGTCACTGTGTTTACTTTTTTTCATAAGATTTTTTCCCTCCATAAACTAAAATAAAGTCATTGGGGTCCAATGTTGTTTAGAGCCTATTTAATTTGAAAAACACTGTGTTAAATGTAATTAATGTACTGTATTCATTTGAAGGAATTTTCAGTATTTTTTTTATAAGTGTTTTACGTGTATTTTGAATTTTGCTAATTAAAATGAATGGATGATGTTCAGGTAATGAGCTGCCAGTACCTTTTCTGTTATTTTACAGATTTATTTCTTACAGTGCAACGGTACAGTATATCTTCTTTTGTGTTCCACAGAAGAGAGTCATACAGGTTTCGAACGACTTGAGAGTGAATAATGATTTCAGAATTTGTATTTTGGTGTGAACTAACTATTTAAAGGTGTAATTGTTCTGATCTTTAGCTTTGGAGATGCAAGATAATGATTCAGTGGACCATTGAACTACAAAGAGTTTGAAACCTTAATGTATTAATATCGAAGATCATTATTAGGTTATTTAGAACAAATCCTATGTGCATGTCTGCTCTACAATGCTTATATATTTAATTAAAATGCTCATAAACTCTTCAAAAGGTAATAATGGATTGGGTTTTCCAACCACTGACATTTAAAATACCTCATCCTGTGTTTCCTGCCACATAATGGTTTGCAGTTTGTCATTTTCTCTTTTTTTACACAGACCCCGAGTGATGCTGAAACCCTCTGGACTATACAACAGGGTTGTTTCGTGCATGGTTTAAAAAGAAGATGTTTCTGAGAATCTTCATCCGGTGTTAAATCTCATGGAGCAACACAGACACGGTTCTGTAGATTTCGGCTAAAAATGTATCTCTCATTAATTAAACACTGGTCAGATGTATTTCCATGGCTCCTGCAGATATGGAAATGTCTGAAATGAGATTTTAATAGAGGCCTCTCGTACGCACATCCTCTGTGAGGCATTTGAATCTACCAGACAAATATATTTGTGAAGTGTTGTTTGCTAGTTCTCAAGTAATCACAGCAAATCATATGGCAGCCTCCATATTTCCTTTGACAGAAGAGTGCGGCCTAATTAAACATGCAGAACTGGAGAAGAACACATGTTAATTTAATGTAACAAAAATGTTGATTTTTATGCAGGCCTTTTTAAAATATTAATAGGCTAGGCTTGAATTTCACGATGCATCAAAGCATTTCATGATATGCTAATGTGATGAATGCTGCCTCTTTCTCTAACGAGCTGGACAGAACATTGGTCCAGACCAGAACTACAGGCTTGAACCCGCTCTCTCACACCCGCGGACTGCTTAATTACACACTCGTAGTTCTGAAAAGACCTTGTGACTTTTAGATTTTGTCAAAGAGACCGCAAAAAACGACTTAGCTAATTAGTTAAGACCTGAACACTATTAGAGAGACGAAAATGAATCATGTCCTTGTTAAAACCTATAAGTATTTGAGAGACTGTTTTGCACAGTCAAGGCCAAACTACATCAGAAGCAATAACCAAGGATTGAATAAAACAAACTTACAATTTATTCATGAATAGAATTTGTATATAGAATAGAATAGAGTTTGGTGGTCTTTTACACATTGACTCTATCAGATTTGCAGTTTGGAGAAACTCATTAGTCAGAGTTTCTCTTTTAATTAAGACTTACTGGTGCAGTATAGGTCCTCTACTGAATAACTTGATAGCAGCCACTTGCGTTTTTCATTTGCATTTTCATAACACGTAAAAAAATAAATAAACGCGTAAAATAATAAATAAATTGTTATGTTTAAGAATCTTGCTGAAGCTCAACCCTAAACGTTAACTTAAAATAAAAAAAACAAGGGTTGATTTAAGAGCACTTTCTGCTTGACAAAATCACTGCATCCAGAGGTGCAATTCCTTGAGTAATCGATGGGTGGCGCATTAGTCCTGTACATCGGTGAGCGGCGTCTACCTGACACTGTACCTGCCTTCTGCAGGAGTCATTATTCAGCGCAGCGCTGTGTAAAAAGTCAGACGTTCATTTCAATACGTAATATTCGCTAAAATTGCACCAAAATACATTTTAAAATTGAATTATTAAATAATTGATGCCTGATATTTACTACATGTCTGTGAGGGTCTCTCAAAACCGTTTGAGCTACCTACCTAGACAGTGAATAGGCTACACTTGACTCCTAAAAATGCTGCCTAGTGAGGCGGTTCACTAGGTTTCGAGACACAACCTTGAGATACAAATGTGTTTACCTTCAGAGAAACACTCGTCTTACAAGACTGTTGGCTGCATTTTTTTAATTATTATTTTATGAAGTGTTTTGCGCGGTGGCAGTTTGAATGTGCCTGTTTACATTTCTCAGCTCTTGGGAGAACATCGACATTTTACGTCTCTGAACCAGTCAGAAAATGTGTCTGCGCCTTTATATATTAATCTGAAATTTCGTACAGCCAGACGAGGTTAATATTTAAAAGTAGGCTAATAATTATCACTGTTTGAAAATGGGGCGTTTGAAGAAACTTTTGACTCAGACATTGTTTTACAGTATTTGGGAAATACTTTCGGTGTCAGCTGGAACAGGCTGTCGAAGAGGAAAGTTTCAGTGCACTGGCGTTATTGCCTTGAAGGCAATGCTTTGTTTGAATAATTAATCTTCTCTTTGGTGTATGAAGATGTGACGCGTGGATAGGATTTTTCTCAGGAAAAAAGGGAATGTGAAAATGAAAGACAGACAAGAGCCAGAACAGATGTGATGAGATGTTGTGAAAGGATATCTATTCTGGCATGCCCTCTACATCCTTAATCCTCTCTCTCTCTTTCTCTCTCTCTCTCTCTCTCTCTCTCTCTCTCTCCCTCTCTCTCTCTCTCTAGCACACTCTTCCTCCCTCCCTCTCTCTTTAGCCCTATGTTACTCTTCAGTTAACAAACAGCATTTTCTTCTGCATCTGCCCTTATCATTGTAAGTACAACATCTTATTGTGTATCTATTGTTTTCTTTCGTATTGATATTTTAAGCAAAAAATAAACATGCATTTAAAATAGGATGAACGCGACAGTTCACGACTATTATAGATGCGATTATTTACTTTTATTTTTAACTACTGACTTTTTACTGCCTGTCATTGTATGTATCAAACCGGACTGTATTTATAGTTTACGATCTCTGCATATGTCTTTCAGTGTTGTAGTTTTTTTTTTAATTCATTGTCTGTTACCTGCATTCCTAAAGTGCGCTGTACATGTAAATACCTAAACTCATTTGACCTGAACTGTGACAGTTTTAAGAGCGAGCAGTTTCTTCACAACTTAATAAAATATAATTATATATGCTAGTGGATCGTCTAAAAAGTTGTTTGGAGAGGAATGTCTCCGTGGTGAGGGGATTTTGTTCATGCACTTCATTGGTAACTTCTTAAATATTTATATACCAGTGTAAAGGAAACCGTTTTACAGCTTAAAACAGACCAAACTCTGTTATGTTAAATATATGTTTAAAAAAAAAAATTATTATTACACGAGTAGCCTAAATCAAGTTAAGATACTGTGAAACATCTGTGAACATTTCAAAATCGTTTACCTGAATTCGAATACTATGATCGAATCCATGCTTGTCTCCGTGAAATTAATTTTTAATACAATTTTAAATAGTGTAAAGAATCTTTATTTTTATTTTTGCATTTATGAGACAATGTAATTATTACCCAGCAGTTCCAGGGAGTCACAAAAGGTGAAGAGTTTAGGATGCCCAGTCTCTGTAATTCATCAATATATCGATCAAATAATTTGCTATAATAACAGAAACAGAAACATTCTACCAAACATGGTGCTGTTTCAACAGACAGGAATCTTCTACATTCCTTTTTGTAGAATGACCTGAGATGGCCTTTGTTTGTTGGCACAAAACTAACTTCAATAATCGTTCCAGGTGTAAAATTGTTTTACAGTCTTTTAAGACGAAGGCGCGTTGGATAAATAGATGCAGCAATCATACTTTTAGCGAAACTACATTAACCATTTTTCAATTTAATAACAATATAAACGTTTGTGTGAGGGACATATTACGATTTTCCATCTGCAGTGAGGATTGGTTTAGTTTAGGTAACTTCAAATCCCATCAAAGTGCTCGTAGGGCAATTTCTCATCAGCAGACCAAGTGAAGTTTGTCTATACATCAGGATTTCTTACAGCCTATACCCTACTCTTAATAAAAAAGAAAGAGGCTTGCCGTCGCTTAAACTTTGTTCGACGTGTTTATCCACAAAAGAAGAGTAGCCTAACGCAATGGAGGAAAATCCCCATCTATACATTTTCACCTTCCTATGTCCATGTTTATGTCCCATTTTTATTGATAGGCTTCCTGAGCAGCTTCAGCTTAATTCAGTATGACAAAATTAGCACAGAGTTCGGTTTAAAATAATAATAATAATAATAAATAAGCCCTTTAGGCCTATCTGATCAGCACTAAGTATGAACTGTTTAAAATGCAGATAATAGCTACTTTTAAATGATTTTTGTTTATAACCAAATATCGCAAAAACATAACTTTAAAAAATATCGCGTGAATGTTCGCAAGTAATCTATTAGTGTTGTTTTTATGCGAAATTTTACATAACAATAGGCTATATAGCCTAGTTAAAAAAAAAAAAGAATTATATTGATATCTTATATATTCATATCCTAAATAGCCTACTATATATAACTCAAATGTGTCTCCTGATGTTTGAAAATATATCACCTGAGCTCTGACTTTCCCCCCCTCTCATAATCTACGCTATTCTACCCCACCCCGTTAAAGACTCTCTCTCTCTCTCTCTCTCTCTCTCTCTCATGTGTTGTCTGGGAGGGGAGCCCTGCCTCTTTCCTCAGATCAATGCCCTGGCCACTCACTTTCTGATGTTGCACGACGGGAAATGCTTTGAATACTTGCGACATGGCCGCTTGCATTGATTGCCAAGATTGACAGCAGTAACTATCGTCTTCTGTCGCTTCTGTTTAGAGTAGAGAGGAAAAACGCGATAAATATAGGCTATTTATAACTGCTCTCAGCAGTTTTGACAGTTCAACTTCATACAGCCAAAGCGGGATTCCCTCTACAGTCAGTGGAAGCGATACACTTCAGTTTTTTTTTTCTTTCTCTGCTACCACACATCAGTGTACATTATTTTAACCTGTTTCAATACCAATAACGGGATACGGCGAAGACGAGCGCTTTTTTGGTACCCTGCTCACATCAAGGTAAACTTTTATCATTGGTAACCTGTCGTCCGTGATTGCATGTGTCTTCGTCATGTTACGCTTATCGTCATTTTGCGTCGTAACACTGCAGCTGCTGCATTGATACATTCAGGTTTTCATTACAGAAGCTTTACATGAGATGTCCAAACTATTTGAAACGTTTGGCTTGTCCAGGATTGATATTAGTCTTGACGGTAATTTTCAGCGAAGAGTGACGCGTGATACTCCGTATACCGATGTGACGAGGAGCGATTAGGAGCTTTTTTCTTCGCAAAAACCTGGAAAAATTTCGACGACTAAAAGAAAAAAGTTCAACAGACACGATCCAAGTGGTTCTTGTATGTTATCCCAGCCGTTATAATGTTTTGTCTGTACTTCATGGTCCGCTGTTGAACTATTGCCTAGTGTTAGGCTACTTGCTCACAAACGCACGCGCCGAACGGAAACAATAATTATGCGCGCAGGTCTAATTACTAACAATGTCTGTATGATTATTAGCCTATTCAGATACATAACTCCAGATGCGGTACTATTTAATTAGATGTATTTCTGAGTAATAGATAGCCCGTAGTTGTCATCCGGACGGCGGATAAGTTCCCTGCACAGGAGGTAATTTCACTTTTGTCCACAGAGCGGTACTATTCATTGACAACAACGGGAGAAGCGAGTAGCCTGGCAAGAATCCGATTCAACGTCGTTTTAAGTTTCTGTTTTATAAAAATAGATACGCTTTGTGTATTTAAGATCGGATACATCTCCTGTCCGCAAGAGAGGTAATTTAAAGAAAAATAGTTTGAAGGCAAAATTGTTCTTACGCAAGCATGGAAATTGTTTCTCAACTTTCACTCGAGGTCAGGCATATTGACCTTTGAAGAATGCATAAGCCATAAATTAAAATGAAGTAGGCTACTCATCCAACGCTGATCCATTTAGAGACAATAAGCAACTTGGAAAAGCAGACTCCTTTTAGTCTCCCAGCTTGAAAAAAAAAAAACCCGGTGCTTTGAAACACACTGCATTCAGACTGAAAGTAAGTGAACTCCGGAAATTGTTACGTGATTATTTATTTTATCAGAATGTGTAAAATTTTATTTTTTGAGCGATTAAGGCACATATTAAAATATCTGCCGTTTGTTTAATTATTTATAGCTTTTATTTTAAAACCAAGAAGATAGGCGAAAATAGGCTACTTTAAACAGCTAAATTAGAGAGTTGTTTAAAATGACATCCACAGTGAATTTCTATTCAAAATAATCTCAGCAAAATCATGTAACGTTTATTTTCCATTATATTCTAATTAATCTTTGAATTAGTTTGAATTGTTTTTGGTTTTGTGCAACATGATGCGTTTGAGATTTCCAGAAACAGTGTGATGAGGTAGGCTATTGAGAGGACAAATGCAGCGCAATGTGTGTGAACTCAGTCTGTGGGACACAGATAGCCCATCATCTCATGGGTGTTTCCTAAAAGTAGACCCTCATAGACACAGATAAGCTCTTTTCGACTGCTGCACGAGATGCGATAATATTTTAATACGGAACATAACACAGCACGCCGACGTATGACGGAACTGAAAGGTTTTTAAAAACTCCTGAAGCACCTCAGACCCGTCAAACGGGACATTTAAAATATTACAAAAATGAAAACACATACATTACTTATTGTTAAACACTTTTCCGGCGCTAGAAAGCCAAACACTCTCCTCCTTTTTTGCTTTTTTCAGAGCAGAAACACAAAAGCTGTGTTGTTCTCGCGCAGGGACGCAACCTGACACCTGAATTAAACACAGCTTAACTTTGCTAGTTTTTCTCTCCTGAAATTGTGTCCAGTCTGTAAGAATAACCGGGTGTCTAATAATACATTCTTGTTTTAAGTGAGAGGGGGCTGTTTGAAAAACAGTCCCCTTGGCTTGTCCCTCTGTTGGGGTGAAGTTGAGCCCGTAATGGCATTTTGTTTTGAGCAGTTGCTGTTAGCTGTTCCCTCATAAGGTAAGATGGCACCGGAGTCCAATGGAACATTTATAATTAGACTGCCAGTTCAGCACATTGTCTTGATTGCTATACAGGGATATGCTTCACTCAATAGAGATAGACTTATTCACTGCCTTTGAGAAAGGGTGCCTGTTGCCTATCCCTTAGGCTACGTTTATTTACTTATTCTAAAGGCATGCATTGAAAAGACAAACCATGATCACGTTTGTAAATTCATTCAAATTTAAAAATCAAACAAACGTGTTATTTGCAAATACAATATTAAAGGTATGAACTTATGAAAATTCCTTCTCTTTTATTATTAACACACTCCACAAATGTACGCATCCGTGTAAACATTTTTATTTATTTATTTATTTTTTTACTTCACGGGTCGCTGTTTAAAGTTTAAACGCTGTTTTCATTCAACCCTATTTTCCATGCACATGCTGGATGTTTCCGAATGCTTTTTTCTTTCTTTCTGCGGACAGAAATTAAGTATGAATGAAGGTTTATGTGCAGTTTCATAACATATCACAGACAAACGCAGTTTCATTTTCCCTGGGATTAAAGCGTTTGAGATAATGACGATCTCTTTTGTTGTTGTTGTTGTTTTTTTCAGGACTTTCTGCCCGTGGATTTGGGGAGGAACTTGTGGTTTTGTGCACGCAAAGAGCATTTCCTAACTGGATCCGGCGAGCAGATACCGACAGATCGCAGACGAACGCTTATGGTGCCAGTAAGTTCAGAGATTTGGACCGTATTCTGTTCTGCGTCGTCTCGCTTGAATTTGAATAGATCTTGACAGCTGGAATATGTATTTTAACACATTAAATGTGTGAAGTTGGGCTGTATTTTTTATTATTTTTTTTTACCTCATTCTTATAGCTCATCCAGATTAATTTTAGTTTTAGATTATCTTGATAGTTCTCCTTTTTTAATTGAAACATTGAATCTATTTATCTCTAAATCTAAATTGTTACTGTGACTGTTGCAGAGAGTCAGTATGAGACTTTAAGCAGTGACTGAGTGATTGTAATTTCATGCCACCAAAATGCATTTAATTTAATCTTTAAATGCATTCAGGTTTTTTGTTTTGTTTTGCTAAAACATTCTCCCCTCACGGAATGTGTTTTGTGGGTTCTTCTAAATTTTTAGGTACATAATACAAGTCACACCTCTTTATTAGATACTCATATTGTTATTATTAATAATGTATTTATTTTTTGAATAAGGGAATAGCTTTTCTCTGCATGCAGCTTATTGTAAGTTCAGCTGCATATGTGTATCTCTGTTATGAAGGGACTTGTGATTGCTTCTTTGGAGACATCAGTCGAATGCATTATCAGCCCTAAAATCTGGACAGTAAATGAACTTTGAATAATTCTCTTTCATGTACCACAGTCTGTTGTTTCCAGAGGTTGCCTGCCATATGTTTTAGTACTTGTGAAATATTGTCTCAGATTTCCCTACCAGCAATTTTGAGTTTTTATCTGTTTTCAGTGGTTTTAAACAGCTCTGGCATTTATTTATTTTTGATTGCAAAAGTTTATTATTTACAGTTTTGATTACCTAATTTGTCTTTACTTATCATTTCTTACTTTAGTACAGCAATACATCTTTAATGTTTAAATGATGTTTATACATCTTAATTGGATATATATCTTGAAAATACAGTCAGAGAAGTAAGTGTAGCAATTTTTTTTTTTTTTTTTTGAAGCTCAAGCAGTTTATTTATCAGACACAATTTTCAATTTCAAAATGATGTTTCATCTTATTAATTTATAATAGTCTAGTTTTTATTTTTGTAATGTAGTAGTGCGTAAGCCAGTATTATATTTAGTATTTAGTGGAAAGGAACATGTTGAGGGTAGTGTAAGATGCTCAGGTGTAAATCTCGTCTGGCTGTGTCTTGTATTGGAGGGGTTAGAACAGTGCCAGCAGAATCCTAATGATAAACAACACTGGAGGTAAACAACAGCAGGCCTGGTAAAGGTAAGCTGCACGCCAGCCGTAGGGGAGGAATGCATGAGGAGGAAATGTGGCAGCACATGTTGTGACATCTGTCTTTATAAGTGTTAGCTAATTTGCTGTGGAATATTTCAACAATGATCAAAACCGATGGCAACATGTTTATTAGAAGGCTTTTTTTTCCCTTTTGTGGCAGAATCTCTGAAGTTGTGTTATTGAAGCTTTGCTGCACTTTTAATTATAGTAAGTTTAGGCTACTAATTAGCAAATTGAAGAAGACACAAGAAAGGTGGCGTTTTCTTGTAGGTGATTTTCAGATCCTGAATGATGGTACTTAAGGCATGATTTTATTATTATTATTATATATATTTTTTTGCAAGCATCACTTTCATAACTGGTTGTGTTTATACACATGCTGACGTTTGAATGCATGCAGTACATGCAGCTTTTTCTCGCAACCGTCCGCTGCATTCCTACAGAATGACAGATCCATTGTCATCAATGAAGATGGCACGCTGACAGCTGCTCCAGATCCCCAGGGCATCCAGTATCTTCTATGATTAAATGATTTACATAGGCAGGAATGCTGACCCTGGACACACCAAAATCAAATCTAAACTGTAACAATCAAATGACAGATAGTAAATAAATAGATTTGTAGTCTTGTGAAGACCTTTAACATTAGGACTAAAGTATTTCTTTCATCCAGCGCAAGTACAAATTATCCAACCTATACTTATCTGTGGCTTAACAACACGCCCAAATTGCAGTCTTGCGTCTGAAAAAAGATAGTGACGCTATAGCTCAGGAGGCCTTGTGAAACGCCAATACAGATGGCCGTGTCTTTCAGCGACAGTCCACACTGAAAAGCCCTTTTTTTCTTACAATGTTTTATGCTTTTTGCCCTTTTGCAACCTCAGGTCTAGAGATTTTAATCATGTGAGAATAAAAAATTGAAGGTGTCTTGGACACTCTTTGTAAACGAAGGGCATGCTTTTTGCCCACTACTGAAAACACACGTTCACCTACGGCCTGATGCTGCACAATAAAGCAGAGACACAGAAGCTTTTCACTCTGAAATATTACTAAATGCTTTCTTTTCCTCATCTTCTCACAGCATTTGCCTGATAACCGGATGTGCAAGCACAATATAGAGCTGCTCTTTGAATGTATCCCATCAATACACACCATTGCTCGAATCAAAATGTCTTGCACTTGATGTAGCGTGACACTTTATGTGAAATTAGGTGCATGACAAATATACCTTCGACATTATTGAATATTTTTCCAGCATTCTATCTCCTATAGCTCTATTGTATAAGCACGCATGAATATGTAGATTTAATGCTAGGGATCTCTGGGAGCGTGAGGTTGTTGACACTGGCTTTATTGGTGGTTATAATCAGCATTATCAGGTCTAGGCTCTGGTGTTGCATATTGTTTTTTTTTTTTCAAATCAGAAGAAGATTTCTGCGGTGCAGAGGAAGATTCTGGGTCCATTTCCATTTCAAAGGGGTTTGCTGTGCTTGCTGGCAGTAATTAAAATGCAGTGGTTTGGAGCCCGTATACACACACGCGCTCTGGGGTGGAGGGTTTGCTGGGAGAGAGCGAGCGCGGGGAACCGTATGCAGGCAGTTGACTCCTGCTTGCGTCTCCAAATGCACTTATAATTTTGTACAAATGTTTATGCCAGTCCGTTCTCTTTTGCGGAGAGCTTGTCTCCTGGCCAAAACCATTTCAAGACAAAGTTAGTTTGTTTTTTCCTTAACCTTCTTGTTGTGGCCTCCTCTCTCTTGCTACAGCTGCTCTCTGACACAGGCTTTGGCACATGTTTAACCTTTAATTGGTGCATGAATAAATAATGAGAATAAATCTTTTGATATGGACTCAGTGTTTAGGACTAGTCCTTCTCTGCTCGCGATTGTTCTTGCTTTTTTCCTTCACCCTTTTCATCCTCAAACTAGTTAGATGCAAATATTGCTGAATGGTGGATCAGTTGTTTTGTGTTTGATTTTATTTAAAAATAAAATTTGAGAAGGAATTCACTATTGCCGTTGCTGAAAGGTCTGTATGATGTGTTTTATAGGCATCATAAAAATAACTGGAAAGTTCTATGATTTTGCATTGGCTTCTTGTTCATTTTTTGTTATTAATAAGAAGAACTCTGAGCACAGGTGATGATTTCATCAGGTTTATTGGGGCATGAATGACATGTATTGATGAGCAAATTTAATAAACATTAAATTGTTATAATTGAGATTTAGTAATTTCCTGTAACGCTTATGTCTGAAACTCCACAAAAACACCCAATTCACTGACTTTTTATTCTAGTGTCTATTTATTTACAAAAATGCTGCTTTAAAACCCAAGTAAATCTTTTTGTTCAGATCATAAATTTCATATTACATCATCTTATGGTGAAAGTGTACTGTGTTAGCTAAATCATTGTCAAACACAGATTAAGGGAATCAGGCTCTTGTTGCGAGCTAGGCGTTTTTTTTTTAGCACAGGATTTGTGATAATCCCGGCCTTTCGTAGTAGCGAATAATTGATCATTAACCTGAGATGCTATGTTTTCCATTACAAAGGGATCTGTACGGCCCCCAGCGGAAGACTCCGCCCACTTTGAATGCTGTGCCATTAGATCAGATGTGAGCAAGTAAGATCTAGCTGCCAAATTGCCCTCTACCTTACTCTTATAGTACACATGTGATTAAAAAGATTAAAGGTTGTGTCTGAAAAGTGTGTTTATTTCAATCATATAATATATAGATATATTTGTGTTAAAGAAATATCCACCCTGAAGTTCAGAGCACAGTTCCTCTCAAGACAAAAGGGCCTTTGAATTCTCGTGGACTTTTCTGTTTTGTGAAAGAGAGCCTGTTGCTGTCTTCTTAAACGGTATTGTAATCACTTAAGTGCTGATTTTGCGATAATAAGAATCTTCTAGAATGAAGAAATGCTGAAGCTGGTAGCTAATTGCAGACTCATTATGCTAGTTGATAGGACATCTGAAAGTCTGGAAAATTTTGTGGAAAAATTAGACGCCAAAATCACATCTCCCACAGTTATTTTGTGTGTGTATGTATGGAAAGTTAAGATGCATAAAGCCAGAAGCAAATTAAAGTGACAAAGGAGGTTGGTAAGGAGAGGAGAGGAATTCTGTGGCTGTGTGTCTGACAGTAGTTCAGCTGAAGTATTTCTGAAACCAGCCCCTTTTGTTTCCTTATTCCGCGATTATGTGCACCCGCTCTCAGTTTTAAAGGCTCTCTGCCGTTGATGTACATGTGCGTCTCGAGAAAATGGCTTCAGCAGACCAAACCGCAAGTGTTTTCTCTCTCTCTCACACACACACGCTCACTTTTCTCCTTCTCTCTTTCTTTCTGAAGAAGTGAAAGGCGCTACTACCTGACTGTCAGTGGAATTAGATGTAGTGCAGCAGCAAACAGACAGACTGAGAGAAAGCACTTGACTACCGTTATGGATGTGTCCATGAACAGCCTTTGATGACGGGTCAAGTGGTGACAGCAGCTAATGTGATGACTCTGAGAGAATGTGTGTGTCTGTGTGTTAGCGTGATCTGCCATTCTTGCCTTCACAGTTTAGAGAGCTGCTTGTCTGAGTGGTCTCCACGTGAGGGGACGCAGCAGCTAATGATGCCATGATGTCTTAATTCAGAGATGTGGCTGTGGAGCTGGGTGTCTCTGCTCAGAACTGTATGGAGTGAGGAGGGTTTCAGAAGATCCTGTAGGGGTCATGGAACCGCCGGCTTACAGTCATTTCAGCAGAAATCTATGTGGTACGGAATTTTGTACCAGAAAATTCCCCACACAGATGTCGCTCATGTTCAGATTGATTACACTAATTTGATGGGTTCACCAACAGAAAACTGCTTGGTTTGAAAGTGATCCCCCCCCCCCCACTCTATTTAGTCCCATTCATACACGTTTCATCTTCTGCTTAAGGCTTAGTGAACTCTGACTTGAAAATTTGTGTAGTGCAAAAAAAGTAATTCGAACTTAATAAATTGAACTGAAGTAATTTTTTATGCCTTAACTTAGTGTGGCTTCAGTTTAATCCTGCAGTATATTCAAAGTGAAGTCTTTTCTCTTCCGTTCTCTCTCTTTTTGGCCTTGCCAGGATATATTAACCACACCAAAGTGAAAACACCAGGCTGGAAACAGAGAATATTTTCTTGTGGAGGAGTGGAAAACAAATTGGAAATTGAATTAAAAAAACGACCCTCTTTTTCATTAGTTTGTCATGTTAAATCTTTGGGCAGGAAGGGCTACGAACATAATTTAAGTCCTAATTTTTCTTATGAGTAGTCGCCGGTGTCAAAGGGCTGTGTCAGAGAGCTGTCTATAGCTAAAGCCAAATCAAGCTGAATAAGTGAACTGTGGTGATCTTTTTTTATATATAGGATGGCAGAAATCTGTTAAAATAATGGAGAAAATCTTGCGGTTTTGCCTCCCATGCATTTCCTTGGAGCCTCTTTGACATCTATCAGCATACCCACACTGGCACACACAAAAACACTCATCGCAGGCCAGCGTTCAGGAACATACAATCTCTACAAAAAGCTGGAATAAGGAAAGATCCTGGCAGGTTTACAGCCCCACCACCCTTTTTTCACCGGCAGGCATGTCGACCCGCAGCGCTCCGTCACACGCCTGCAGCTGAAAAGAGCTCACTCATAGCACAAGTTGTTTCTCTAGCAGGAAAGAAACCGAAACTATGACACAGGGCTAAACTAAATCCCCAGGGCCTGCCAGGATGCAAATTAGACATTTTCTCCACAACACTGGTCGTCTCAGAGCCAGATCTTTTCGCCTCGTTCCATTTGGTACTGGAGCCGAGAGCTGCTCCCGCTGTTACCTTGAAAGCACTCCTCTCCTCCTGGACCTTTTTTTAGCAGCTTCTACTATTATAATGCTATTTCAACGTTATTTAAGCATTATATTAATATTTCAATGCGCCACATGTTGGTAATTGTAGAGCATTGAGGCGCATGCGCACGAAGGGAATGCAAGCTTGAGCGATGATGGCGCATGAACGACTTGCGGTGCAGTGTCAGAGGGGAAGAATGTTTTCTGTCTTTGATTGGAGGAGGTACTTAGATGACAAGAAAGGGAAGTTGTGAGGGGGGAGGGAGTGGTGGAAGAAAGGAGCAAAAGATGGCCCTACTCTTCTTCACTGTTGCTAAATTTATTCCATCTGCAGGGTGGAGGAGTTTGGGCCGACTCCAGACCAGAGAGAGGCTTCTAATTAAATCGTCATCATTATCAACTTGTGGGCAACGATCATCCTCGAACGCTCGCTCTTCCAAGATGAACATGGAACCAGAGAGGCTTTTCCTTCAATCCTTGTGTTGGACGGAATTAGAAAGTGAAAAGCAGAATAGGAAAGTGTTACACAGGGCTGTTTCTCTTTTCTTTTTTTTTGTTGGCGTACGGCGAAAAAAGGCACTCAGCCATTTCCACTCAGGTTTAAACAATTACTGCACATCAGAGGGAAGTAGAGGAATCTTAGTTGAGTCTGCTAGACTCATTGCTTTCCCCTCGACTCGCGCGCTTTCAGGGGAAACATTAGCTGTAGCGTTAGCATGTTCAAACCTGTAATAATTTCAATTAGAGCCGATGGGCGTGTTTGCCATATTTGGATCAGCACTGTTTGGGAAGTGCTCCCCTTAAGGGCTGACAGCTCTTAATACGGTATTCCAAGCATAGATATGTGAGTGACACTGAAGAGTGCGCTAAAATGCTTTATCAAATCATAATTACAGCCCCAGTGATTAAAGGGGAAGTGACTCTGATTAGAAGAGTTTCTGGGGATGTGGAAACGGGATGAATATTCAAATGGGAATGGCAAGGAGAAATATTATTTAGAGTTTTGTTTTTTCTTCTCTCTCTCTAGAGTGAGGTATGTGTCTGCCAGACTGCTGTGCAACCACAATGCTATGATATCATCTTTACCACACATATTTCATCTGGGCCCTTTCAGCTTTAGCTATTGGGCAGAAAATATGCATACAGATATCGGCCCATTAATGTTCAGTCTCGCTCTTAACCCTGTGATGCAGTGCTATTCACAACAGTAGATATTTAAAATATATTTTTATATAGTTGTTTTGAAGTTAAAAGTACATTAGGATGTTTATTTAAAAATGTTAAAAAAGCAGCTAGTTACTGGGGCTGTATCTCTAAAGTTAAATATTTCCCACTTTTTTTTTTTTGAGAGTGCAAATTATATTTTTATGTATTATATATACTGAAGCCACAATTCAACTCTTTTTTTATTAACTTAAGCTTTAAACTGAATATCTCAAGGGTAAATTTCTTCCGCTCTCTAGGCCGGTCCTCTGTCTCTCTTTCTCTTTCTCTCTCTTTCTTGCTCTCTCTCCACTCTGTTGCGCTTGGAGAGCTCGATGAGTATCACACGTTTTTGTGAACTTCAAGGTATGCACTGTTTAAGCAAAGGAGATAAAGGAGCGTATTATTAGCGGCCATCTTCAGCAGGCAGATTAGGATTGCTTGAGCCTTTTCTCCCCTCACCTCTGTGAGCCTCAAACACTGGCTGTCATGTGATAGCCTCTATTTTATAAATCATTTCAGCGAGCGTTCATAAAATGTAGGCTGTGAAATAGACAGCGAGAGCCTCACAATTTTACAATTTCACAACCGACTTCCCTCTTAGAATGACAGTGGCTAACCCGACTATTACCGCTTTTGATTTCAGCAGGGCATGGTTTTGCGCTCTGTGAGCTATACATAAAAAAAAGCTTAGGGCCGACTCTGAATTTATGGCTAAATGCTGCTTATCTTGCAGCCTTTTCACAGACTTTAGAAAAGAGTCGTATTTTCACCTCACTTCAAAAAATTCACGCCTGTGTTGTTGTGCACTTGAGCCTCGGCTCTGTTGTGAGCTGCACAAAATAGAAGCAGCGCCGCATCGACTTTTACCGTATTACATACAGATGGGATTCTTTCAGCATGCACACACACATATGCCATGCAAACAGCAGCGAAGTGGAGATGTTTCAGGTGAAGGCTAATTTCTATGTTCTAATTATCTACATTTCTTTGAGTTCCTCGTCTTGCGAGCGCTAATCAAGTCGACCCCGCACACAACTCTCAAGAAAGCTAGAACAGAAGGTGCAGGAATCAATCGTGTGTTTAGCTTGTGTCTTGTTGTATTCACATCGCCCCCCTGCGCTTAAACACCTTCCCACATGCCTCCATAATTCCCCACATTTATTTATTTACGTTTCGGCTTCCCTCCGAATTTACCCTTCGAAGCCCAGTAGGGAGGGAAAATTTACATTGCTAAATAATCTAAGATACATTTGAAAATAGTGTGTGGCGAACAGTAGTGGTGGTGGAAGCCTCCTGATATTTTCATTGGAGCGTTGTCAGCTTTTCTAGAGAATAATATGAACCATGTGTCCCGCCAGTGAGAGAAAATTAGAGACCTTTCATGTGACCCACCTGTCGCGCTTTCAGCGCTGATAATGTTAACCTCATGTCGCCATCATCGGCCAACAGAGCTGAAGAGCATGTGTGTATCAACACCAGGGGAGCTTCTCATCTCGCTAGATTCCCGGCACCTGCGTTTGACACATATTCACAGACCTTGGAGTAAAAGACTGTTTCTCATAAGAGAAACAGATCTCACAAATGCACATGGTCGTGGTGGTAGTTTTTCCTTTCGTCTCAGTTTCCTTTTTTCTCCTTTTTTGTTAGCATTTCAACTGTCTGTTGTTTTGAGCTTTGGGGTTCCTCAGTGTTCCTCAAGGTTCCTCAGGTTTCATGTGGTCTGTGCCATGCTGTAATAGGTTCTTTGGGCATGATTGGAATATAATAACCATTTTACAGTGTTTCTTTTACCCCCCTACGTGCTGAGAAAATGCAAAACGTGCACGAGCACCACAGGGCATATGGTTGGACCCGTGATGTCAGTTGTTATTGCTGGATACGTAGGATAGGAAAAGTTGGATTATTTTCCAAAAATCCACTGTGCAAGGAGCATTATGTCACAAAGGCGACATTGTAGCCAGTTGGGTGTGTTGCAGTGTGGGTTCGTGTATGTGCGTTTTTGTGTGCGCCCAGCTTGCTTTCTAATTCTATACATTGTCCAACCGCCGTCAAGTACACGCTTGACATGCGTCACGGCACTCCCATGCTAAAATCAATGGAAACTGCTCCATATATCGGCTTCATAATGGAAAAAATATGTATAATATGCCACACACTATGCCTGTCCATTTTTAGACTTTATAGTCACTAATGTAGAGTGTCCCTTTGAAGTGATAGTTTACCCCCCCAAAAAAACGTTCTTCTGCTCAACTTAAAAGTTATTTTAATTTAATTTAATTTTTTCCCTTACAAAGAATGTTAATGCAGTCCAAAACAACACAAAATCTTATCTTGGGTTTCTCAGATGAAAAAAAAAGACATACAGGTTTGGAACAACACGTAATTGTTGGCCAGACTATCCCTTTAATACCAGTTTCAGCTCTTTTTATTTGGATTGTTGCTTTCTAATAATATTAGGCTTGGTAGATCATAGCTGTCTGGCTTGTTGCGAGAGGGCATAGAAAGAGGAACAATAATCTCACCCTTCGACTTGCCTGCACTGGTCATGTGACCTGTAATTTCGCCAAGCCCCCCCACGATTGCTGGAACGGAGTGGATTTCTTTAAAGCCGTCCTCCATCAGCGGTGTACTCCAGCCTGATTGCCTCGTGCAGAATGAGAGCATCATGGGAAAGGACGTGCATCTAATAGCTAACTGAAGAACCACGCATCTCTTGTTTTTCACTAATTGAATTCTGCACTAAAATATGCTGGCAGGAGCCCTTACCTTGTTTGACTTATTTATTGCCTGACTGGAGAGGTAATTTGACCTCCTCATTTCAAAGACTCTTTTTTTTCCTGCAGAAAAAGAGTGTTAAACTCAATTACACCACCGATCAGTGACTCAAACACTACATTTGTTTTCTCCGAGGGGGGGAAGAAGGGAACCGCAGAGAAGAGAGAGGAGCTCTCTCTCTCTCGTACAGTCTGAGAAGCTGTAGCTTATAGGGGAGAGAGCGGAGAGAGAGAAACTGAGCGACTCCCGGTCCTGTCAGCTGAGATTTGTGTCCATCTTTTAAATCATTTTCCTCTCTAAAAAATTAAGAATGAAGAAAAATTCTCAAGCCAACATTTTTCGTAATTAATGGGTTCGTTTGCCATATGCTGAGTGATTGTGGATTTTGAGGTGATTTTTGTGATTAAATAGTGATTTGTTAAGAAATAAAAAGGAAAATGATTTTCTTAGTGTTGAAGATTTACATCTATGCTGACATTCTTGCTGTAAGACTTTGTAAAAGAGAAAATGTATGCAAAAATGAAAAGCGTTATGAATAATTTTATCTTCTTCATAGAACAGATCCCCCATTGAACTATATAAAACATCGTTAGAGCAGGAATTTGTTCATACTCTTGAACTTTAAGATGTAAATTAAAAGTAAAGAAAAGCTGATTTTTTTTTCTTTATTTTTGCTCTTACCTTTGCTCTGCCTGAGAAAACACGGCGGAATGCTTCTGGATTTTCATGAAGCCACCAGTCAAAACCCTAGAGCACAATGTGCTCCTCCCTGCTTGCTGGTAAAAGAATTAAAAGTGAACTTGTGCATGAAGAATGCAAGTACCGATGAGTCGTAACCTCTTTTTTGTTATTCCATCATTCATATCGAGACCTGAAATATTTTTCAGATTTAACATACCACAAAACCCACCCTTGGGGAACCAAGGCCTCTCTTGGCATACTTAACTAAGGTTTCTTCTATTCTTCTGAAGGAGAGTACTGCACACAATTCCTTTTTCTTCATCTGTGTTCTTGACCACTTCTCTTCATTAAAATTGTCTCTGCTCATTCATAGAGAATGCAAACCGTGAAGATTTCAATTCAATTGCAAATGTAATATTTGAAAAATGGGACTTTGCCGTACACACACTCCTGCGTCTGAACAAGAACAACACAAATAATTTGCACATAACCACCGGACCTGGTTGTAACCTGATCTTTTCTGGATCAATTGATTCCATTCTGGTTTAATTCACCATATGATTGACTTTCAGCACGACTTACCGTAGGAAAAATATCCCTGTACAGACTGCGGCCTTAAATAGTGCGGTAATTTGAATACAGATGCTTGCTGCTTAGACCTTGTCACTGGAAATGACTCCGAGTCAGGAGACAATTGCAGGTTGATTATGTTGCCACTGACAGAAGTTGCAGGTTCTTTATGCATCAGACATATTTGCATTTAAATGCTTATTGTAGGCAGCCGAAGCATTGCCACTCTGATTGTCTGCACGACCTGTCTTTTTATATTTGTCTGAAAAACAAAATCAAATGAATTGAAATAAGGGATAATCTGTATGGGAATTATTTTTTCCATTGGTAGGAAGCACATTAATCAATGTGTCAGCATTTGTTGACTTGTTTTCAGGCTTTAGTTATCAGTCCCATTACATCTTTCATTGTTTTATGAGTACGATTTGATCAGCATCTGCATAATTCATCTTAATATTTTTTTGTCTTTATCTGCTGTGGCTGTGCAGATATTTCAATTATTTATCCTTAAAGGGGTCATATGATGTTGCTAAAAATAACATTATTTTGTGTATTTGGTGTAATGAAATGTGCTTATGTGGTTTAAGGTTCAAAAAACAATTTTTTTTCCACATACCGTATCACTCCAAAGAGAAAGGAAAAATTGAAATTGCATCATATGACCCCTTTAATATTGTAATTTCAGTCAACAGAATTTTTAAATAAATTGAATTTGGGTGAATTGCATATGATTTGGTTAGACATCCAAAACAAACCTGAGAACTGTGTTCCTAAAATACTTTATTTAAATGTTTTAGGCATAAATCTCGATAATTAGCTTAAAAACCCCAAATGATGTCAGTTTATTAGAATATGTTCATCCCATGATAATCAACTAAGCTGTCAGTGCAGGTTCAAATATTCATGAATTGCGCTTCATGAGAGTCAGTGAATGTTCAAACATTCAGCAATCGTTTGTGTTATCCCACAAACTTGACCTGTGTGTGCGTGCCTCATGCCTTTATCCGCGTATATGTTTCTTATGTCCATTGTGTGCGTATTATACCATAAAAGTGTGTGTGTGTGTGTATGTGAGGCAGGTGTGTGTGTGTGTGTATGTGTGCTCCTGCTGCTTCGGGCTCTGGGTTCTTTGTCCTGTAGCACTCAGCATGTCTGCCTCCTCAGGAGAGCCAGGGCTCTCTCTCGTCTGGCCACACAAAGGCACTGCCTTTCTTTGAGGTGTTAAAAACTTCCATTTATGCATTCCCTGGACAAAAAGCTCCCGGACCCATTTTCGAGGCCATTGGCAACACAGGCAGACATTGTGGCCACGCTTCTTTGGCACTCATTTCACAGATTCTAAAACCGGTATGTGGTGAACAGGATTTCAGCAGCTAAAATGCCCCGTGAGAGCATGGGCGATAAGAGAGCGAGAGAGAGAGAGAACGGCCGGCAGCCCCGTAAACTAGAAGATGAGACCAGGAGAATAAACACATTACCTGGGAAAGAGAGAGAGGGAAGCAGACTTGTTTCCATAACCCAACTCAATAGTAGGGACGGATAAATAGGGGGAGAAAAAAGTGCTTTGTGTCATGGCTAGGGAATAAACTCTATCGACTGACGCCAAATCGATGATAAAAAAGACAAGGACCTGCTCTCTCACTTTTGCTGCAATTGCATTCTAATCATGTACGGAAGTGTGTGTAGTGAGAGTATATTTTACCAGCTGGGACTTGAATTCCTCTCGGGGTGGATTTGAGGCCCGTGGACGCCGGTCAACCCTTTCTTCCCCTAATACGGACTTTCGTTGTTGTTATTTCACAGCAGAGTAAATCACATGAAATGTATCTCCGGACATGAAAGTCTGGCTTGGTCGTGGTGCTGTCTGCAAGTCCAAGGAGAGGAGATGTTTGATTTAAAAACAGCACAACCTCCCCCATCCACGATGGGACTCGTGAAATGTGCTTTATAAACACCCTCGGCTGTAAGCAGGGCCTCTTAAGTTAAGCATGTGGACATTCAAAGAGGGAGATCAATGAAAAGGAGTCTCTTATTTTATTCCTGTGAAAGAAAGTTGGTTTCTTTGGATCCACTGCTTTCTGTGAATCCCACTTATCGGTTCATTATTGCTCATCTGTGGTCCTGAGACAATCCAGATTGAAGAATTGGCAGTGTGTGTCAGTTTGAATTTGAACTGAACTGGCCACATGCCACAAGAAGTTGAATTGGGACTTGAATTGAAATCAAGAGCAATGGCAATACTGAATCACAATTTAACACAGCTAATGCATTCTGCAAAGTTAATTTAATATTATGGTAAGACTTTAGAATTGGGAACGCATATTCATTATTAACTAAGAGTTTTCCCTCAATAAACTCATAATTTGCTGCTTATTAATACTAGTTAGTAAGGTGGGTGTTAAGTTTAGGTATTGGGTCGGGTTAAGGGATCTAGAACATGGTCATACATAATCAGTGTTGGGCAAGTTACTCTACAGGGCAAGTTAAATGTAATCAAATTACTGATTACTGATTACTCCTTTTAAAAGTAATCACGTTACTGTTCTGATTACTTTATTTCAAAAGTAATTAGTAATTAGTTACATTACTAGTTACGTTACTTTTTTCTCCATTAAATTTATGAAATCCCAGCATACACGCTCCTGATAAATATTTGTTATTAAAGTATCAACATTCAGAGAACACTGTTATTTTGAACTAAAGCAAGCGGCTGCTGCGTGAATGGATTGGTATGACAGAATGCCAGCAAAGAGTGCTGCATTTATAATCTCTAAAAGACATCTCAGTTCATCGCAATCTCACAAATCTCTGTTATAACACTATAAATATATGCATAATGAATCTTTCGTAATGTCTACAATTCGTGTGTTATAATGAGAGGATTCGTGAGCACGCAAATTTCAGCACTGCTCAACGCAGCGAACACGTGTTATAGCCTAAATAATAATACTCTAACTATTTTGAAAATTATAACGCGTTAAATTACTCCGTTACTAAAAAAAGTAATAAAATTACAGTAACACGTTACTAAGTAATGCGTTACTGCCCAACACTGTACATAATAAGGCATTAATATGTGCCTATAAATACTAATAAACAGCCAATATGCTATTAATATGCATGCTAGTAAGCAACTAGTTAATAGTGAGAATTGGACCTTAAAATATAGTGATACCAATATAATTAATAATATTAAATATTAAGTATTGTTAAACAGAATTTCTATAGGTGCTATTTCATATTTATCTACTGTATCTATCTTCTTATCTATTCTTCTCTCTAAAAACCTTTTAAATGTTTTATTTATTTTCAAAAAAATGTAATTTTTAACTTTTGTCAAGTTAAAAATTACCGTTACATGAATTTCTTTGAATTTCAGTTCCTTTTTTAATTTTACTACTGTACTTTATTTAAATTTAAAATGCAATTCTGCATCCAGTTTGCCACGTCAGCTCAAATTTAATTCAAATTCAGGAATTGAATTGGAATTGAAAGGATACTCTCAATTCACAGCCCTTACATCTGTACTTAATATCTGGTTCCGTGCTTTAACACCTGCAGATCTGTCAGCTGTGTGCGCGCACTACTTGATTTTTGTCAGGAGGAATATTGGATCTGACAAAAACACCACTTTACCTCTTTTGCTCTTCCGCCCACTGCTGGGTGTGAGTGGCCCGTCTATCGGCTCTGTTCTGCCTTATTTTCACCCACCCCCACCTCTTCTCCCATCAGTGGTCCTGCTGTTAGTACAGAGATAACCTGTCCTCCACCAGGTAAGAGACCGTCCTGCTGATGGGGGATATTGCCTCTTTTGTCCCAATAACTACTTCCCCTAAATCCCCTCTTAACATGTTCTGGACTGGGGGAAATAGGACATTTAAAGTGATTTTATTTTTTGCAGGTTGCTGGATCAGAAGAAAGCTAAGGCAAAGTTGATGCAAATGAAAATGTTCCCTCTTTAGGAGAGTGCAGCATGTCCACGCTCAGAAAGATGAAGGATTTCGTCTATATTTGACCCATGTGAACCACTTTGCCTTAGAGTTCAGCCTCTTAAAGGTCTCTTATCGGTGCACATTTACAGCGTATTATGTAAAGCACGCTACTGTACTTCTCCCACTTTTGCAAATATATTTAAAACAAGCTGCCTGCATCTGCTGTGCAAGAGCAAGGCTGCTAATCTGAGGTTAGTCACTGATTCCCAACCCTTGTCATATGACGGTCAAAGACACAGTGCTGTTATGCAGAGGATTGATTAAATCAGCCGAACCTACTGTAGATGAACACATGCCTGGAATTTGAAGGCTCATTGGATTTGTGAAAGGACTTTTCTTTTGATTCCGAATTATTCTTCTTGTGTAAAATGTAAAGAACGTATATCACTGGCTAAGGCAAAGGTAACATTCCCACTCTTGTTTTATTAACTTGCGAATGATCGGACGAAGGAGAATGGAGGGTTTTTGGAGCATCCGTTACTCTTACGTCATGTTATGCGTGTGTATCCATTGGCTCGTGCTCTTGGAGTCAGTTTGTGCTAGTGTGTTTGTTGGAGGGTCTAGCTGGAGTCACTGTCATGGTCGATGGATTGGCCTCACCAACACGAGCTTTAAGCACCCCACTTAACCTCTCTGAAATATTCAGCACTGTTTTCATTTAAACAGCTCAATTCTTTATCCGATGCAGTGACTAAAGGTTGTTTCGCAGGAAAACCTATCATTAATTTTTGGGTGCCCCCTAGTCTGTCCTCATGGGGTTTAATGGGCTTTAGCTTTTCGTCTAGTGATTTGCCAAGACGCTCGGCTACTCTAACAGTTCTTCCTTTCTTCATCTCTCTTTATTTCAGCTCCCATTTGTACAACCACAGCTACTTCATCACTGCAGTCATTGTCAAGAAGAGAGAAAAAAACAGAGCTCAACATGTGAGAAAGCCGTAGTGGTAATTGCGGACACAATGAATCAGTAATAAAACTGTTGGGTGACTAATAAAAACAGGCTGGTGCTGATTGGAACTCTTTTTAATGAATTCATGATCACCCATTTAGAAACGGCAGTGAAGTCCTGTTTAATCCAGCTCTGCTTAACACTACAGTGGACTGCCACAGTCTTTTATATATTGCAGATTTTACTATTGCATTGCAATATAATTGTCATCTTATTCTCAATCACAAGGGCTTTTTTTCATCCAAGCAAATGATTAGCTTAAATAAAGCATGAATATAAAATTGCACCATTTTCTTTTTCACAAGCTTGTTACTTTCATCGTTTAGCATCAAATTATAATTTCAAATTTCTTTTTATTTTTTGCCCTCTGCAATTAAAACATCCCTGTATTTATTAAAGCGTAACAGGTATTAGTCCGATGTTGTATGGCTCACAAAGAGAAAAGCGTTTATAGAATTACCACCGCTGTTAAGGGTTTGTTTGTTTGTGAGGCACGAAAGAGAGCTGGCACTAACTCCGTGAGAGATGTATGTGAGCGTGTACACACAAATACACACTGTGTGTGTGTGTGTGTGCAGTGTGAACTAGGAGGCAGTCAGGCCTGTGGCATGGTCCTTTGAGAACGTGGAATAGACTATCAGCTCAGAGGTGCTATTAAGATGACAACAGCTTTCCATTCACACGAGGGTCAGACCTCCTGCCTCTTTTCTCCCATTGTCACCTTCAGCCTCAAGGTTGCCACATTCAGATCCATTGGAGACCAAAGATCTCTCAGTTTATTCTATTAACCCATCCTCCCACACAGCCATTTACTTGGTCTATGCGTTTGACTTAGATCTTCGACGCTTGCACGGGAGGGCAGATTTCTGCGCTAGCAGAGATGGTGCAAATTGCAGCCGGATCAATTAGCTGTGACCTCAAACCCCTGTGTCCTTGTTTAATTGGTGATGCTGAGGCAGGCTAATTGTATAAATCAGCTGGTAATGAGATTCCTGCTTGTTGTGAAAAACAGAATAATGTAGAGAAATGAACATCCGTGAGGTTTATGCAGGACTCTTTCTCTCTCTCTTTCCTCATCTACGTCTTCCGTCACATGCAGGGGAGGTGTAATGCTACACATAATGGTGAAATTGGGTGTTGTTGGTGGTTTTGGTGCACCGTCTGTTTGTTTGTGTTTCCTTGGTGGTGCCGCCGTTGCTGGAGGACTTCAGAAGACCTGCTAGAACTAGCAGTGCGTGTAACTAAATAAATCATTAGTGCTCTGCAGAGAGAGGAATTAGAGAAAACAAGTGCTTTGTATGAAAGCCATTTATTAGTTGAATCAAACAGTGCAGGGACAGATTAATGAGGTATTAGAGAAGTGGACTCTAAACATTGTCTAGGATTGAGTCCCTCAGGGAGAGAGCAGAGTAACTGGAGGTTGTTCGGCGCTACGACTGTTTAACTTCATCTGCTGGGACTCTGACCGCCTGCCAACAACCTCACTTCACTTCGCTCCTCTGACATCCTCTCTCACCATTTTCTGTTCTTCTGCCTCGTTTTTACTCTTTTTTTAATAAATGAATGCTTTTATTCTGCAAGGATGCATTAAATTGATTTAAAAGTGGCAGTAAATAATTTTACATTAAAAGGAAGCCAATTCTGAGTTTTGCCGAACACTGATATGTACGCATATTTAAAGAAGCCATGTAAACTTAAACGCATTTATTTTTGTTCTATTGTAGGTCATTTTCATGAATTCAAAATCAACTCACCAGTGATCTTTGGGAGCTGGGGATAAAGTCTTTCTGTTTATGTAAGTACAAACTGTATATTTTGGTTTATGCATTTGTCCAACATCACTTGTGTATCACTGCTCCATTAACACCGTTCTTTCCCCCATGATTGCTGCTGTCTTACCCCTTTATGTCTGTTTGCTATGATTTTTAACTCATGAAACCACTGTACATGCTTCATCAACACAGGAAAGGGTGGCCTTACACAAATGATTACAATGATGAGTGTGTTGTTTTGTTCTGCGTCACTTTCCTAGAACTAAAATAGCTTGAAAAAGATATAAAATGCCACATATTAATGATTTTATGTAGATTATAGTCTTTTTATTACTTTTAAAAGGCATAAAGTAGTCATTTGAAAACTGATTTGCTTGTTAGCACCTAACTCCACATCCCCCCCAAACACACGCTTCCATCGGTGCGTATAGAGTGAATCTATTCTCTATGCTAATACCAACTATGTTATTGGTACTTTCAGGCTGCCAGTTGCCCTCAATAAGAGCATTCACAGCAATGAAGAAAGAGCCCCTTTTAAAGAAACACAGACAGGGTCTTAGTAAACAGTCAATATACGGCTGCAGTTTTCTGCCACAATATGTCTTAAATGGGAGTTTTCTCTTTCCAGCCTAGTAATAAAGATCATATCTGGCAAAGTGTTGCTCCTGGTAATGTTGAGCAAACAAGCTTCCTGAAAGTTAAGTTCATATTAATCTTTTTTCAAATGTCACTTCGATATGAGTTGCAGGACAGAGTTATATTAGTGTGCAGAAAGCCCCACTGTTGGCCCTGCATAATTAGGCCACTGAGAATGGCATATTCCAGCTCAAAGTTCAGGGCCGCACGCTAATGCAGCAGCTTTATCCCCGTGATTTCAAGTCAAACAGCGTCTTCGGCTCAGATCAATACGCTCTATTACACCGGGCCAGGCACTTTTTATTTTAGCTGCGGTAGTAGTGCGTGTCGCCGGCGTGTTAAGTCGGCTCTGAGGTGAGCTGAATGGAGAAATAACAAAGGGGCCGGGAGTGATCACAGCTTTTGTCTGCCCAGCTTCTAACTCTGGAGGAAAGAGTCATAAATGGAGGCTTGAAATATTATTGGAAAATTGAGCTGGGAACAATTATGATACCACTCTCGATGACTCTCAGATTAACCCCTGCTTGACAGGCATGATGTTGTCTTGGTGTTTGTGATTTCCGCTGTGGTTTTTGTCTTGCCATTCAGGATAAAGATGCATGATCTGTGTCGTACAGCCGTCACTACAGAGCAGCTGCGGCCTGTATCATTCCAGGTCTTGTGAACACAGATATTAACATTGATATGTCACAGGGTCAGGTCTCTATTTAGGGAATGAAACGCTGATTGTTAGGCTGAATGAAGGTGAAAGGACCACTTGAGTTAGAACAGTAAACATCAGGCCTATACGCTGGCATCGCTCCAGCACTGAGGGTAACAGTGTAAGCCTTGTACTGTACATCAGGTTGGCGTTGTGTCAGCATTTAGACCGGTGCGAGTGTGTGTATGTGGGTGGGTGAGAGTGAACACTTACGGCAGAGCCAGCATTTTATTTTTCCGTATAGAAAACTTTATTGAGAATTTGTTTTGTAGTAATTTAAAGCATAGCCATTTAAGGTTAGTCAGGACCAAAATCTTATACTGTATATAATAAATAAATAAACAGTAAGTAGTTTTAAGCAACTTAAACTATGTAAACTGACGATCTGAAAGGAATTTTTTTATTTCAAAACATATTTCAGTCATTTAAATGCAAAATGCTTTTGCATTTAAGTGCAACTGGCGTGAAGGCCAAGATTTCAGCGAGAGATACATAATTTTAAAGCTGTCAATATGTGTAAAAAATTTGTATTTGTCCAGTGTTTTTTTTTTTCCATTTCACAGTTTTCACACTGTTTAAATATGAGGGAGAGAAGAAATCAACCCATCCAACGTTCTTTCTCTAATGCTCTGATGCTTACCAGACCTATGAGACCTAACACACCTATTAATCTAAATTTCTTTGCAACTTTAATCTGCATGTTTAATTAATCACAAAATGAGGCAGTAAGTAATTTGGGCGGACGCGCGGCTCGCATGCGCCCGGCGTTTAATCACTCCTGCGTGAAGTCATTTGGAATCACCTGAGGAAGAGGCGATGGCATCTGTTTGAACAGGCAGAATACACTCTTTGTCAGAGTGTGCCATTCATCTAATAAAGCTGCCGGAGCCTTCCTTCATTTTGCATTTGCCGTGTCTCGCTGTTAATGTCTCTGCGGGGCCGGTGTCTCCAGGAATGATTTTCTGTAAAAAAAAATTAAATAAACCGCTCTCCTGCGCGAAGTCATTTGGAATCACCTGAGGAAGAGGCGATGGCATCTGTTTGAACAGGCATAATACACTCTTTGTCAGAGTGTGCCATTCATCTAATAAAGCTGCCGGAGCCTTCCTTCATTTTGCATTTGCCGTGTCTCGCTGTTGATGTCTCTGTGGGGCCGGTGTCTCCAGGAATGATTTTCTGTAAAAAAAAATTAAATAAACAGCTCTCTTGGACCCCTAATGAAAATGAATAACCTTTGGGTGGTTATTTTCCCATCTGTTAACAGTCTCTCTCCAGCTACAGTTCTTCACTGACCCTCTTCTTGATTGTTGTCAGAGAGGTTGTTCAATAGGGTTCGGCATTTTAATTTCATCAGCCCCATCGGGGGAAAAAAATATTCGTTCTCTTCTTTCCGCCCGATAGAACATAAAATTTCATCAGTGTGAATTTAGAATAAGATTTAATAGTTGGAAATTGAATTATTCTCATGAAAGGAAGTCCTAAGGTCTTCAGACATCTGCGATGGTTGAAGTCCTCGCTGAAGTATTTAGGGCACGGTATCCATTCGTTTTCTTATTAGTTCTCATGAGGTGACGCCAAAAGCATCATATTCTGGCTCGGTGCTTATTTTTCTGCACGCATACAGGTGTGGCCTCTCAATCCACAGGGTCGTAAGGGATACGGTTTTCACATTAAATAAACTCTATTTATTTGTGCTACATTCAGCTGGTGTAGTCTAGCAGACCAGTCTGACTTCATCTGAGAACCATTGATCATCTGGGCATGAGATTTTCAGTGGTCTTCAATCCACCCCGCTGTGACCTAACATCCCAGCAACACACTGTCATGACTGGGGCAGTGGCCTCTGCCAAGGTTTATTCAATATATTGTCCTTTTGATGGCTGGATGTGCTTTATCTAATTTTCAGAAGAATTATACATAATATAAACTTGGCAGTCTTCCCTGGTCTTAAGGTAAAGACAGTAACCAAGGTAAAAAGACATTCTCTTATTAGCTATATATGGCCATAGATTTACCGAGGAACATGTCATTAATCTCCTGGCTTCCACAGCTGGGCAGAGTAATGCATAACTAAAAGTCCTGTAAAATGAATTAATGATTCCAACCATGAACTTTTCTCCCAAAATGCCATGAATCCTCCAGAGCTGATAATGTGCCCTGACCCTGGGGTGTGAAATCCTTGTTATGTTGAGAGTTGCCAGTTAATTGATTTGCAAATTATTTAAAGTTTGTGGGACCCAGGGGAGCGCTTGACTCTAATGATGCCCATTCCCAGAGAGTTTCCTTCTCTCTGTATTCCACTGCCTCGGCGTGATTGTAATAAGCTAATACACCTTATCAAAGATTTACAGTGCATTTTCCCCAGTAGGAAAGGTGGAAATTTAGAAGTCATAAAGCACTTAACGAGAGGGAAACTTTGACAATAATTCATCATTTAGCACAAAAACTATAAGTGTGGTTAATAATGAATGTTTGGCATACATGACAACATTTATATAAATAAATATAAATGATAAAAATAAATATAATACATTTATAAATGTCCTATTTAAAGAAATATATGATTTATTTTTAACTGTTGTTGTACATACGCATAAAAATATTTAATAATAATTATAAAAAATAATTAACAAAATTAACTTGTATTTTTTTCACAGACATTCCTTATAACCTTGATTATGATAAAGGTAATAAACACAAAACTATGCATTATGTCTTTTTTTAGTTGCATTTGTAAACTATCCACACTCATTTTTTTTTAAACACATTTTCTGCTAATTATATTGAATATATAAAGGCATCTTGCTATTTTGTATTTGCCAGCCACCTGCATGAAGCATATCTGAAAAGACGGCTTGTTCTGATGTTTTGGACTCACAGCAACTTCTCCAATTTTATTAGAGACAGTGCGCATATCATTGTTGGGTTTATCTCATTGACGTATCTTGACGTATTTTTGGGTTGGGGATCCACAAAGCACGAATATGTCTCCCTGTAATAAGGGGAATATTTTTAGATGAGAATAGTTGAGTGACTTGTTAAAGAAATCAGTTTATTTTAGCCCATGTAGATTGGAAAGGCAGACACTGCTGAGGTCATCCGTACACATAAAACATGCCCATGAATCTGAGGCTATCTGATTACCACTTGACTCGTAGGAATATAATTAGCACTTCTGCTTCTCTGCTTCATATAATGGGTCTCCCACATGCTTTCATTCACAAGTGCAATGCCCACCCAAACGCTTAGTGAGACAGAGAGATGAAAATATGATTCACCTTGAGTCACTCCTGTCATTATTTTTGAGTTTCATTATTTCATTTGTGCTACGTCTTTCGCTAAACAACATAGCAGCCTTTATAGAATTTCACATCTCACATGCAATGAATGAACGGCGCACTTGAAAGTAGTTTAACATTGTTACGTTTTAACTTGTTTAACTTTGTTCTGTCTCCTTCAACTAGCCCAAACATCAAATGAAGCGTAAAGCAGCGAGGAAAAAAAACCTGTGAAACCGCTTCCGAGGCTTAATTGATTTGTTGCGCAGATGTAAGTTAAGAGAGACCTCACCTTTTGCAGGCCTTGTAAGTTTGTAAGCACACAGTAATGTGTCCATTAGGGGAGGCAGATGCTCAGCCGGTTGAGTTGTAGAGGAAAGGTGCACGGCGTCTAACCCACTAAGTGGCTGTTTCTCTTTGCTAATATAAAAGAGACCCTGAGCCCTCATTAGCAAGCGCTGTCATTCAGACACAGAGTGTCGGCCTGATTTAAATAAAATGAAATGAAGATAGTTCTTTCTGGTCCCCTGGCTTCACTCATTGCCATAAACATATGCTCTGTGCCCTGCTTCTTTCCATCTTATTTATGACTTTAATTTGTTGTGTGGGCTGCGCTGGAAATCAAATTTAATACAATCCTCCCAGGGACCCTGTCATATAATAACATGGTAATTTCTGTGTATCCTTTTGAAAAATGAGGAAATTAATTCTTCCTGACATGTTCTAATTATTCTAGTGTGAACAGGCAAATCCAGTTTCTCTCTCTCTCTCTCTCTCTCTCTCTCTCTCTCTCTCCCGGATAAGTGTCAGAGGCAGGCGCGCAGCCTCGACGGCCATCTAGGTGCTAATGCTGACCAGCAGTGCGTTTAATTTGAAACATGAGCAGACACCTTTCAACACACCTTCCTAATGTTGGGTTGCTTCTCACAAATTAATTCACTACTCCTCAGGGTGGATGAGCGAGGGGGGTTGAGACTAAAGGATGGGACACCGGTGCTGTTAGCGAGAGTGTATTTAATCGGTGGGCTGCGGTGGGGGGCGGAGGAAGCCCCTCTCTGTCACGTCTTCTTTTGTGGTGCCGTTTGGAGGTGTGTGCACACGTGTGACAGGAGGACACCCGTGAGACGTGTTTGGATCTGTGGACAGAGGGTTTTTTTTCTCCCGTTCCCAGCACTGTCAAAACCTTTTCACACCTTTCGTGGCTCAGATGAGAGCAGATGAAATACTAATTTAATTAGACTGTCACCAGTCACTTCAAAATAGTGTTTTCGCTTTGCTATAGAATCTGTTTTGGTCTTTTTTGTCTAAGCTTGTTATGCTTCTTCTCTGTAGTGAATTTATGCATTTAGCAGATACTTTTATACAGGTGTACATAACAGTTTCCCCTGGGAAATTAACTCACAATTTAGGTGTTGCTAGCACTAGATACACCAGCTGAGTTACAGAAAAGAGTTAGTAAATATTGTTGTTTTTGAATCGAAGACATGCGTAGTTGTTCCAATAGGCAATAATCTCAGAATTGTACAGTATTTATATTAAAATGAAATTTTATTTTAAATATTTTTATTATTTTTATAAAATGTATTTATTATATGTATATGTATAAATAAAATGCATTTTATATATATATAGACAAATAATAGCAATATAAATTATATATATATATATATATATATATACTGTATACAGTATATATATATATATATATATATATATAATTTATATTGCTCTTATTTG
>NW_015638975.1:2768868-2779470 GCF_001515625.1 Sinocyclocheilus rhinocerous | reverse complement strand
TCTCTCTCACACACACACACACACACACACACACACACACACACAAACACATTTTGTCATGTGTGGCCAAGGCTAGGCTGACACAAAAGGCTAAACTCCCTATTACATCCTCAATTAAACCTTCCCTATTGCAATTCACCCCAACACAGTGTGCTTTCACTGAGCACTCAGGTGTATGCTGGTTAGCACTGGGAGATCACATGACTCTGTGGGCCGTTATTATTGGCACATGTCATCATTTCATTTTACCCCTTTTGCCAGAGCACAGGCATGTCACGGTAGCTTCTGATTAGTATTACTGTGTTACCAGTCCAGAAACAGTTTATTGAATGAGTAAAAACACAAAGTGTGTTTCACATCATGCTGTCCTCTAATACCTGTAAGCGAGCAGCATTCTGACGAAAAATATCCCCCTTTTTCCAACTAATTATGAATAGTTTAAGGCCTTGTGACGGGAAAAATAGACAAACAGAAACTGAGTGAACCTTTGGGTCGGGTTAAGTCCACAAAGGCCTAATTGATTTGGTGTGTGTTCTGTTTGTGTGTGTGTTACAAAAGAAGACCTCCAAATGATGACGTCACGTGCGCTGAAGAATAGAAGAGCTTTATAGTCTGTGGGTGTGGTCGCGCTGAGTCTGCCTCGCTCTGATTCGCTGAGGAGGGGCGCCACGGCGTCGCATTAACACATCCCACGCCCTCAGGGTTTAATCAGTGCCATCTTGACATGCTGAGAGGAAGTCGTGGTCATCTTCTTCATGGAATAAATGATTCATTTTGGGTACTTCATTCAATTTTGTAACCTCAAGACTTTAGCCGTTAATCTGGTTTGTGAGCTTTTCTTGTGAATGAAGATGTAGCAAGATGTTTTTTCCTGTCCTGAATGAATATGTCTGGCTCTCAGTTCCCCTCCTGCTGTCTGGAGAACATCTATAGATCAGTTCTGTGGTAGTATGTAGGATAAATTTAGTCACGGCATTGCTGGGATCTCCATCTCCGTGCGCGAGCCCACCCACTCTCTATAGGACTACATTAATTCAGCCAGTCAATTTGACTGAAAGTTTGAAATGTGCACTGCGTTAGCGAGGGGGGCCGTACAGAAGCCGTGTTAATAGCGAGGGCTTGTTGTCCATATGGTACTGTTTTAATAGAGCACATTTGTTACAGATGGTGGGAGACTTCACTTGGGCAGAAGCGGTTCTTGGCAGGTCTCGGGCTCTTCTGAGAAAAAGGCGCATGGAGCGCAACTTTTAACGCTGATGTTGATCTTCGCTGTTTTTCATTCAACAATCCGTTGCCCTTGAAACATGTTCTGTTCTAAATTTAAGCCCCACTTTACTCTGTTTATTTATTTCTTTTCGATATGCTGAGACAATACTGTGTGGCTCAGTCACCTTTTCCTCGGCTCGGCCTGTAAACCACAGCTAAATCCTCACACAGGGATCCTAGTTGTCTCAATTTCTGCACTGAGTTATTTTTTTCAACTGCAGGAGAAGGCTGAGGTAACACAGCAGCCAAAGGGTAAGAAAACTGAGGGAGACACAGAGAAACGAATCACTTGAATGCTACTGTTTCAGTGATAATGTCTCACTTTATATAAGACAGAACTAGGTATTACTGCACAGAGTGGTCTCCTAGTTCTATTTTGCTTTTATAATTATTATCCATTATTTATCCATTATTTAAAATTATTATTAAATTATAAAATAATTAATTTAAAATTATTATTATTATTAATAATAATAATAATAATAAATTGAATGCTATTAATAATTGTAATAATAATTTAGCTTTTTTATTTTTATTATAAATTTCATTTGTGGCATTATTTCATAACAAATAAATACCAAAAAAGACTAAAAATTAATTATTTAATAATAATAATGATGATGATAATAATAATAATATTTTTTTTTCTTTTGTTTTTTGGGTACAATGAGACCTGAGCACATTTTTATGTGATTTACCCATGAAGTGAATTAAAAGTGAATAGAATTGAAACTAAATAGAAAAGTCTTAAGTGTCTTTGACCATGTTGGCAAGTTATTCTGTATTGTGCCAGAGATCTCACTTGACATTTATAGTGTTATTCTAACTAGTCAATCTAGATACATATCGCATATTCCTCACTCTGTTTTATTTAGCATATTTTTAAGCAGAATAAACAGACCTGACAATCAAACAACACTTAAATCTAATCTCTCTTCTCTCTTTGCTCAGAGACAGACGCTGTCAGCATGCGTGTGTTTTTGCTGTCTTCTAGCTACCCCCCTAACAAAAGCAAGAGTTGGAGAGAGAGAGAGAGAGAGAGTGTGAGAGGAGGGTGTGCGAGAGTGTCGTGTGTGTATGTGTGTGTTTTAACACTCTCTCGGAATGGTGAGGAGACACGCTTGATTGCCTCTGTTGCGTTTTTACTGTTGTTTTCTCGCGTTGTCACTGCTGTGGCAGCACTTGGGTATTATGTGAGCAGAGCGCCCATGGCTGAAAACACTCCTTTCCCATCCCCCAAAAGCCCCCAGACACCTGAGTGTGAGAAAAGTCTTGACGGTCTTACGGGGCCTCTGGCCTGCTAAGTGCTGGCCGGCCTGAAAGGCGCAGTGTCCTTGGGGTTCTCTGATCTCACTCTTTCCATTCTCTCAGTGGCTTTGTGTCTACCCGTCCACAGCAGCATAACTCGCCATCGAGAAAAAGAGAGAGAGAGAGGATGAAGGGAGGGGAGACGCATGGGGCAAATTACACCCATGTCACTGAAAGCGAAAACATTTAGGAGGCAGAAGAATGGATGTCTTTTGACTCTGATGTGTCTCTTATTTATGATGATGATGATGTGAGAGAGGGAGTGGGGTGTTAGAGCATGAGAGAAATCGCTAATTAGTTTCAGCACTTGATGAATTCCCGTTCTGCAGGATTGCATTAAAAAAAAAAAAAAAAAAAAAAACAGCTCTGGAAATGCATCATCTCTGGTTGTAGCTCCAGAAGGGACCAAAAGTAAAAGACCTGATGTAGATTTGGAACTTATATTGTAGAGCTTCACTGGGTGCCATGCGTATATATACACACACACACACACACACACACAAACTACATATATTTATTTGAGGTGGATTGTATTATTTTATTAATTGCAATTCATTATATAAATAATATGCGACCCTGGACCACAAAACCAGTCATAAGTAGGGTTGGGTATGTTTTTTTTTTTTCCCGATACCGGTGCCAAATCGATACTTTTAAAACGGTTCCGGTGCCTGAACCGTGCCTGAACCGATACTTATATATATATTTTGAAAATATTTACATGTATTTACATGTATATATTTCTATAATTTATATTGTATATAAATATATGTAATATACAAATATAATATTTGTCTTAAATATATACATGTAATATACATGTATTCTTAAATATATACAGTAATATGGTGCCATGCGTATATATACACACACACACACACACACACAAACTACATATATCTATTTGAGGTGGATTGTATTATTTTATTAATTGCAATTCATTATATAAATAATATGCGACCCTGGACCACAAAACCAGTCGCATTCACGCGCTCCTCGGATGCTCTCATTTCCCGAGTTGTGCTTTTAAGTCAGAATGCGAGAACAACATGGACATCTTTCCATGTTACTACAAAGATGTGTTGGATTTGTATTATTAGAGTATTATTATTAGAGTATTATTAGAGCTTTCCGACTTGAGTTCACGTGCATTTTCAATCACAATTTTGAGAAAATCGCATTTAAAGTTGTCCAGATGAAGTTCTTAGCAATGCATATTACTACTAAGTTTTTATATATTTACGGTAGAAAATTTACTAAATATCTTCATGGAACATGATCTTTACTTAGTATCCTAATGATTTTTGGCATAAAAGAAAAATCAATAATTTTGACCCATACAATGTATTTTTGGCTATTGCTACAAATATACCCTAGCGACTTAAGACTGGTTTTGTGGTCCAGGGGCACATATATTAAATAAATTGAATATTTATTTAATTAAAGCTATATATGTATTTATTTTGAATATTAATAATTTTATTTTTAGTATTTGCTTTTCTGTCTTAGACCACATCATGTTCTTCACATTGTCTTTAGAAAAAGGCTTTAGAATATATAATAAATATATATTAATATTGAATTAATTAATGAAATTAATATGACATTTTTGTGTGTGTAATTAATTTAGCTTTAGAATTAATTTACAATTATATATAGTCTGCATCTCTATATTTATTTAGCTTAAACTAATAAAAATGTTCTAAAAAATAAATATATAAAGCAGTATTTAAATAAATATGACAGATACCTATATATGTATGTCTATGTAGTACATGACATTTAATTTTACAGTTAATTTTTTTTATATAAAGATAAAAAACAATATTTTTATTATTGAAGTGTTCTGTTTTTCATTACATTCTTTACATTGTCTTTTGTCCGACAGTTTATTTTACTATACAAACAGACACTTGATCTTTATAAGTCATTTATGTATGTATGTCTTGTAAAGACCAAAAACTGAGACTAATGGAAACCCTTTGGAGACAATTTCCAAACATGTGCTCCCAAATTTGCGGCATTAGACTTTTAGAGCAGCCTCTGCACGTGGTGATATCATGACCACATCCTCCCGCCTCCCCGTGGATGCGCGGCCCAGCATTGGCTCACAGTTGGCCCCGTGTGGGCCCCTGTGGTCCAGCTCCTAGAAGCCGCCGCGGCCCCGCCACACATGGTCCACAGCTGGACCACCACACGCTGCTTTGGGAGGAGCAGTGCCCAGGAACCACTGTCATACGATAACATATCATCAAAAACGGGATTGGAAAACCATGTACGCTAATGACAAATGTCTGTTTCTCCGAAAAGATGGATGAAAAGCTATTAGTGGAGCTGTAGGGAGTGTTACATCTTTGTTCTTGCGTTTGGTTTGGAAGATAAAAATGTTTCAGGGACAGTCGAGGATGTGTTGGTGGTTTTGTCTGTTTTCTCCCCTCTGTTACTGTTTTAAAGTTGCCATGCTAACTTGTGCTCGCTCAGTTACAATGGCTCTCTGTGTATTTCTCCTGCTACAGAACCCAAATGCTGAACATGGAGGGCTTTCTGCGTAGCAGCTTTTTACTGAGGTTAGTTGCTTTAGTTTTTCTGTCGTTGCCACAGGGGGTCCGGCGGGCTGAATTCATCTGTCCTTTCACAGCTCCGATATCACACCACCTAGCATTAGCCAACTTATGGGATGATGTGTTGTCTCCGTCTGTGTTTGTTTGTGTGTATGTGTGCAAGTTTTAACTCCGAAATGCATCTTCCTCACACTCCCGTCCTGCAGATAATCAGACTTTCCTCCCTTCATACACCCTGTGCCGCCCATCCCAGCCACTGTCAGTCAGCGAGTGATAGACAGGTTTCACCCCCCATACTGCATGCACATGTCTGTCACCTTCCCCTCAGTCCCAGCTCACTGATCGGTCGGGTCGCAAATGGGGCGGTGCTTGATTTGTGATTCTCACCATTTCCTGTTTTGTGAGTTTGTGTTATAACTGCAGTCAAAACGAGTAAAGATGCCATTACCCCATCCCCTTCCTGTGATTCTAATTAAGAATTTGTGCTGTGTGTCATTGCACAGAGGAAGTAAATAACAGCAAGTGTGTTAGCCATTGGCTGTTCTCTCTCTGTGCAAAGCACCTTCCCCACACTTGAATTGCTAGCAACCCTAATTAGTGATCTCTCATTAAAAACAGCAGCAGCAACATCTGCCTTTCAAAGCTGCTGTCAGCCAAACTTTGCTAAAGCTAATGAATCCCCTTTGATTTCTTTTTCAAAAGGTCATTTGTTTGATTAAATTCATAATATTTTTTATTCTCTTTCCAAGCTGTCAGAATACGTAAAAAGAATGAATGCTATTTGGTAATTAATGATATTTGATTTTGAGTTTTTAATAGCTATAAATTTATTTTAATAGCTATTCATTTGAATTTAAGATTTAAAAAAAGCGTTGGTAACACTTTATTTTAAGGTGTCCTTGTTACACTTTTTAAAATTTTGAAAAAAAAACAAAATTTTTGAAGCCACTGTATTTTCTTAATTTCTATTGAATATTGATTTTTTGATTGTATATGCAGCACAGTCCAATATTTTAAAAAATGTTTTACAAGAAAATATTTTAGTTCTTCTACTTAAAATGTTCATGTTTAATTTAATGTTTTACTTTTTGTAATATTTGTGAAATTTATTAGTAATTTCTAAATGAAACTTGTTTCAAAGGAAATCCTACACCATTATTTTTTCAGTGTAGTGACACCTCCACTTAAGTCATTTGAAGCTAACTAAATGAACCTAAAGGAGCAGAATATACTATCTCTGATCCTTCTGCATATCCACATGAAACGGCTGCAGGATTTGACCCGAGACAAGAGTTTTTCAGTGCGTTTGTGAGTGATCACATGCTCTTAGGACAGTCTGAGGCAGAAAAGCATGCATACTTTATTGATTTACTCCAGTTAGATAATCTGTGAAGAAACTTCAAATTATTTTATTGTAATAGTTTTCTGTTGTCATTCAGGCATTCGTGCAGCTGATGAATTTGTTGGCAGACATGTTGACCCACTTATATTGCCGTTGGCAGCAGGATCTGGTAGAGCATGCTGGATTATTGTCAGCACAATGCTTTTATCTGCCTGCCTTCGTTCTGTAATGTACAGTATGGAGGATTGTGTTTGACTGCTGCCACCTGTTGCAGGAGAATAACTAAATATAGAGGGGAGGTACGGGGCAGTAGTTTGAGACAGGTCTAGAGACACCTTATCACTTCCTCTCTAATCCTCCAATGTGTTCAAACCTTTACCAAGGAAGTGTGCTGAAATATAAATCACTCCCTTTTAAGTTCACCCAAAAGGATATGTTTTCCCTTCATTCTTTTTTGGAGTAATCACATGATTAAACTGAAATAAATGCATACAGTAAAATGCATAAATGCATTAAATGCATGTTCTCAGTGCACTTCCTGTCTCATTAGAAAGTAATGTGATAGTGGAGAGACATTTTGCAGATGAACATACATAAGCTAATATAGACCAGAATGATATTTCCCCCCCAAGAGATCAGAAATTACTCGCAATGTCTTTTTTTGTTGTTGTTATAGCATGAAAGCTGAGAACAGAAAATGACTTTCTAGTAATGATTTCTAGTTTGTAATAATGTGTACTGTACCAATAGTCAGAGTGAGACTCTGCCAACCAATCCTTATTCAAATATGTTTAATATAGTCATCTTGGAAATTTGAATGAATTCAGTCAGGTGAATTATTATGAGGATTATTTTATTTTATATATATTCCTCATTTTTATATATATATATATATATATATATATATATAAACAGTGATGTTTTTACATTGACAATGAAAACAGTGAACAGTTAAGGCTCGGTTTTCTTTTGGAGATGAATTTTTAAAAGAAGCACAATCAAATTATTCATTTTCATTGATATGCATAATGCACAGTGACTTTTTTTGTTTGGTCATATCAAAGAATTGATAACTGAGAAGTTTGGCATAAGGTTGGGTTACAGAAAGAGTGAGGGAGGGAGAAACAGAGTGAGGAAAAGTGTAAGAGAGAGATGTCTCCAGCAGTTCTAGGCTAATCCCAGAGGAGAGGACCTCCTCCTCCATCTCTGCCATTATTTGATGTAATGAAAGGAGAAAGTGAGTAACAGCTAGATTGTTAATTAATTTACTCTAACAAGATGAAGATAAATGAAGCACACTGAAGGTTGACTAGGCAAAGGGGGCCCACTTAGCATTCCCTCTCCCCTCGGCCTCTGCTGGCGTGAACAAAGAGCCGTTCTCACACCAGTCAGCACATGAGGATTCAAATGACTAACTGAATTCATCACTCTCAAAAACTCATTTCAGATTTTACTCAAACTTTCAGTCCCACGTTGACCTAGATTTGAAAGACGAAGAAGAAGAAAAAAGCCGGAAAAAAAAAAAAGTTTTTAATGTGCTGTGATTTAATCGGATTCCAGCACTTCTGGACTGTCGCTCATTTGCCATGCATACTGATGATTAATTGATATTATTCTCTATGGTTAGTTATTTTGTTTATAGCTATCAGTCACTTCATTGACATGTTTGCATTTGGCTTATGAGCCTTATTTTAGTGACAGCTGAGCTGGAAAGTTTCAACCTGGGCTCGTACGTTGCTTTAATGTAGTATAGAAGCAGTATGGCAGAGTCATTTTTTATTGAAACCAAGCTACACAGAGATAATTCTGAGTAAACACGGGCTCAGATCTTCATGGGTCTAGCACATGGAGGCTACCTAAGCCTCCCACGCCCAAAAGATGTTCTTCTGTGGCCCAGCCCCATTCACTATATGAATAGCAGCGGTCTAATGCGGATTGGTGGTTATTTAAGCGGTGAGAGAAGAGGCCCAGACACAAAAAAAGAGAAAAGCCAGACAGTTGTCTTCATCCAGACCTTTTTTTTAGCGTTCTATCAAGGACCTTCTTTGCCAGACAATTCAGCATGGGCCCCGCATGGCAGAGCAGACCAATCACCGTGGCACCCATTCTCTGCTCCTTTATTTTTCAAGTCACCAACAATAGCTTGTTGATTGTGTGGACAACACCAGCACAATTACCTTCTCTGTTGTGGTGGCCGAGCGGCGTTTTAAAGTCCGCTCTTCCATAATAGAATCATTATTGTTATTCTTATAGCAGGGCCTCAGGAGAAGGAATAGCTGCTCCCGGTATGTCATTATTTTGCAAATGTTCGATTAGCTCATCATGAACTGTGCCGCAAGAATCACAGCTAATTAGACAGAGGGAGCGTCGCCGCTGGCCCCTCCATCTCCTGAGTTAAAAGGTACCACTTGATGGGCCAATAATATAAAGAAAGGTGGTAAAAAGAGGGATTAGAGCTGTTGCCGTAGTAACTCCAGCTTCCATCTGCGAGACGAACAATGGGTTTGTGTTCCTCCACCACCTTTGATTGAAAAATAGAAGCGAAAGAGCTAGCGCTCTGAAAGGACAAGACCCTTTTTAACAACAAAGTGAAATTCTGGCCTAATAGGCTCTTTGGTAAAAGTTGTTTGGTAAGACCAGGGGAGGATAGCGGAGACGAGAGGTCGTCACGTAATCCGAGGACAGCAAAGGTCGGTGTCTCCCCGAACAATAGCAGTTTGTTTTGGGTGTCACATTTGCTCGGCGCCGTCATGGGTGTGGGACCTGCAGATTGGCTCCTCTCGATGCTTCTTGAAAGGAGATGGAAAGGGAGGAGCAGAGGGAAGTGATGCAGTTTAGCAAGCAGGAACAAAAGTGCTGCACGGCCAAAACCTACTTGTTCCTAACTGACTCTGAATAAACACTGACTAGATTTACACCTAAAATCTGGAAGAAAATAACTTCTCCAATTAGAAGGAGCTGTCAGAGGTTGTTTGGACGGCCTCCAGTCATTCCCATCGCTATTCCCAGTGCAGTGGTGTAGAGACGGAGGGAGGGAGGGAACAGGTTTCTGCACGGATCTGTTTGTTCCTGGCACTTTGTTCGCCTGATAACCACGGCCTTAGCAGTTTTCCTGCCTTTTTCCTTGTTTTTCTTCCTCTGTCTGTATTTATAGTAAGTGTCCAACATAAATAGGTGCGTATCCACAAATAATATTATTCTGACATTCCACAATTGTACTAGTTTATCAGATTTGACACAGACTTGACATCAGATTTTAAATGCTGTCGTATCATATTAATTTTTCTTTTAAGTAAAAGCCTAGTGTGGCTTATACTGAAGCGCAAGTAAATTATTATTTAATAAACACAATAAATAATAAACAATTATTATTAAATAAAAAAAATATTTCATATAAATATCTTAATATTACATTATTTGTACAGTAATTTTTCCAAGCCGTTTGTCCGTCCTTCAAAAAACATTTGTCATGCAGTTAAAGCGAACAAAGAGCCATTAGGGCTTTTTGTCAGGGACAATATGTTTATGATCTACAATCTCCATCCCTCCGTGTCCCTCTTTCATTTTATCTCCTCTATTAGCAGTGGAATATGTCCGCTCACATTAACCTAATTTATGGTCAGGGCCACTGTAACAGCAGCACAGGTTAATGAATTTGGCATTACTGAGTAACTGTTATTGAGGGCTGAGGAGGAGCCCAGCAGATGGGAGAGATTGTAAAGCTCTCTGCTTTGCATGACGACGGTTGAAAGAGGGATAGCAAAGGAAATGATGAGAACACATGATGAACCCCTCCCACCCACCTGCAGAACAATTGTGTGTGAACCTCTTGTTTTCTGCCTGGACGTTTCTGACTCATCAGATCATGATTTGCAAATCATGTACCAAGCCTGACTCAGCTAAATCTGAATGGACTTTTTATATGATTATCTTTAATTTGAGAGAATCAGTTTGCTTTGGAAAACAGTTCTTAGTTAAGCCACCCTGGAATACAGATGTTTTGACAATGGACCTTTTACTAATATTTTCCCTGCTTTTTCAACATACTTTAATTATGAAACTGTATTCCTTTTTTCACACACACACACACACACACACACACACACACACACACACACACATCGA
>NW_015638975.1:2761606-2768759 GCF_001515625.1 Sinocyclocheilus rhinocerous | reverse complement strand
ACATTTTTTCACACACACACACACACACACACACACACACACACACACACACACACACACACATCGAAATAAATATAAAATGTATATTACATTTAATTGTTTTTGTAATATTTTATCTCACAATATATATTTATTTATTTTAATAGTTTTTTCTAAAGTGAACCCAAATGTTTTAAGTGCACGTTTTTAATATATATATATATATACAGTGGGTACGGAAAGTATTCAGACCCCCTTAAATTTTTCACTCTTTGTTATATTGCAGCCATTTGCTAAAATCATTTAAGTTCTAAATACTGAGCATTTTTCAGTTTTTCTTTTTTAATAAATTTGCAAAAATGTCAACAATTCTGTGTTTTTCTGTCAATATGGGGTGCTGTGTGTACATTAATGAGGAAAAAAAATTAACTTAAATGATTTTAGCAAATGGCTGCAATATAACAAAGAGTGAAAAATTTAAGGGGGTCTGAATACTTTCCGTACCCACTGTATATACTTTATAATTACACAAATCTTACTTAACCCAGTATTTTGCACTCACATCTTCTTAAGTAGACATACTTGAACATGAGTTTGCCTCAGATGTTCCGTTCACATCGATACTGTTTTTTTGGCTCACAATAATATGTTGTGACATGCCTAACGATTCATGATTGGCCATTACATCGTCCAACACAATGAGTCTCAAGAAAACTGCCTGTGATGACTCACTGATCCTTGAGCTTGTCTTCCAGCCATTTCATTCTTCCCTCTCTCTCTCCCTCTCTGTCTCTCTCTCTCTTTGTGTGCTCTATAAGATGAAGTTTTACAGCTCGCTTTCTGGCCAGGTCAGCTGATGAAGCATTGTGACCAGCGGTTTTGCTGTAAATACTCAATGAGGTCTCTGCTGGGAGGTTATGAATTGCTCAGCATGGGGTATTTTCCCCAGCTGACTCTGACTGGCCTCTTTTAAAGGAACCGTGATGCAAACCCTGAGTCTGATAGGTGGTAGTCGGATGGGGAAGGGTGTCACGGTTATAGAGAGAGAGGGGATTTATAAAGTAAGTGCTTGAACATTGTTGAATCTGTTGCCTGTCTCTAAACCTTGGCCTCTGGGTCCACTACATATTCACTCACACACACAAACACACCTCCTCTCACCCTGCGTATGTCAAGCTGCTCTCCCAACAGTTTAATAGCAAGGGTGCTACAGAGTGCTGTAATCTACACTTGACTCCTGAGCTCATAATGTGACATACCACATTACACAGAGACTCAGAGACAGACAGATGCTCACTAACTGGCCAAGAGATACTCAGTGTTTTAAAAGTGGAAGACCCAGTGAAGTGGTAGCATTAAATTAACTAACCTGTCAGTCACAAACTTTTTCCTTTTTTTTTTCCTTTTTAAGTCAAGAGCAGTTAGAGCTTGAGCTACTAGTATGTTGAAGGGGTACTTCATGAAATGACAGTTTATTATTGCATTCCTGTTAGATTTTTTTCCTTCTGTGGAACACAAAATATGTTTTGAAATATGTTCATACTGATCTTTTCCATACAGTGACAGTTAAAGTTTACAGCAGCTTTAAAAAGCCTTAAATAAATATATACACGTATGTGTGTCTCTCATATGAATACTTTCAGTGAATAACAACTCAAAAATCATATATTTTTCTCACACCAATCCATTGTACAATACAGTTAAAAAATGAGGGGTTGTAAGATTGTTTAAATGTTTTTGAAAGATGTCTCTTATGCTCATCAAGGCTAGTAATAACAGTAATATTGTCAAATATTATTACAATTTAAAAGAATTTTTCTATTTTTTCTCTTTGGATTTGAGACTTTAGTCTTTGCAACTTTACAGATCTTCTTTATGCACCAAGAGCTTGTAACACTCCAAAGAGAAAGGAAAAATTGAAATCGCATCATATGACCCCTTTAAAAATTCAATTTATTCCAGTCTTTTGTGTCACATGATCTTTTAGAAATCATTCTAATAAGCTGATTTGGTGCTCAAGAATACATTTTCTTTTATCATCAATGTTGAAAACATTTGTGCTGGTTAATATTAGGATTATTTTATCAAGAGAAAGTTAAAAAGAACAGCATTTATTTGAAATGTAAATGTTTTTAGTAACAGTGTAAACATATCAACTTTTAACCTAGCTGAATTAAAGTATTAATAAAAAAAAAAAAACCTTACCCCAAACTTTTAAACAGTAGTGTATGTCATCAGAAGACTTTGAATATAATATGGATTACTTTATGGTACTTTTTGTCCTTTTTGGAGCTTAACAGTCTATTTTGTGTTTCACGGAAGAAAGAAACTCCTACATTACATGATGGTGAGTAAATGATGACAGAATAATTTTTTTTTACAATTAATTGTTCCTTTAGACTCCTGGACTGCCACAACACTAACATGTAGAAACACTCAAACACACAACTGCATGATGAACCTCAACTCGAGGGTAGTGGTTGCATCAAAAAACAGTTACAGTGTTTTGAATACATGTATGCCTCAAGCACTACAACAATATAGTCAAATGAGCTAAAACCGTACACACACAATCATACTAGAATGAGAGAATACAGTGTGTGAGCCATCTATACAGTACTATGAATCTCACTTATTTATCATCTCGCCAGAAATGACTCCTAGTGGGAAAATTTTCTGACACATACACACACAGAAGTACACACACACACACTCTCCGCATGCTTAAATTGTATCTGGCTAAATGGCCCACTGTTAAATATTTACCCTAAAACTGTCTCCATTTGCTGTGGAGGTGACATCAGAACAAAACAGAAGGAGCATCTGCCGGCATTATGCTTTCATAACACTGCATAAAACGTGTTGTTTGTCGCCTTTAAAATGCAGCACTTTTATGAATAATGCAGCTCTCGATTTCAAGAGGAAACACTTAGAAGTTGGATTCATAAAAAATAAATCCCCAAGTTTGTATTTTTTCCTCTGTGATCATAAGAGGAACAGTTAGAAAGTTAAGTGCCGCCACAGTAAATGAAACGAGCTCATCAAACACAATGCTAGATTGTTAGCCGCAGCGCTAGTGAGAGGAAAGGCACTCTCTCTGTTTCTTTGTAACTGCTGGATTATAGGATCTATTTAGACTCTAATTAGTGTTCATTTCACAAGTTTTCAGTCTTAAATGTGTATTAATGTAATGACAGAGGACGTGTTTGTTTTTAGGCGTCTAAGTGGAGAGGCTTAATACAGGCTAGCTAAATTAGCACATCCATTCTGACAAGTACTCTAATAACCACTGCGGATTAACTTATGACCCTGTTTGGGAGCACAAAGCTCATGGCCACTGTTGCTCCTGTGGACCAAACTCGCTACAGTTAAGGCTCTGTAGAGAAGCTTTAGCGCCTGAACTGCTGGCTGCTGCCGCCTGCTTCCGTGTATATTATTAGGTTAATAGGATTTCACTTGTTTACACCAACTGTTAGTTTAACTCGAGGTCAAAGAGGTGGCTTAAACTTGTGTAATTGGCTCATTAAGAAGGCTCAATAGCATTGTAGTGAAGGGTTAAAGCACACACACAGACACAGCCGGGGTGCCACACGACGTGCGCCAAGCACGGGCTAGCTGCGTGCTCGCTGTTTTCCAGCTTCTGATAACGCATGGATTGCGAAAGATGACCTTTGTCGGTGGCTAGCTATTGTTTGCGGATTGGTTGCACACTCCGCAGGCTGTGAAAGACACATCTGCTGCCTCGCACGCAGAAACGGAGAGGGACAAAGGGGAGGAGGGGAGGGAAGACCTGTGCCACACCTCCCACACTGCCACAATACCTATCCGCTTATCAAATATTTGTCCGGCCTTCGCTACCTATTTACTTTCCCTCTGTTTGCTTTGCTTATTCAAGTCTCTCTGTGCCAGATACAATGTTACCAAGGACTAGATGCGACAGTCTCTTTTTTTGTCCAGGGTTATTCACCTCCTCACTGTCAGAGGGCACATGGACATTTTCTTTTGTTTTATAGTTTGCTTTCAATTTTCTCTTTCTCGCAGCCTCTTTCTGACCAAAAAGCGCATCGTGCACCGCCACGCTCTCGCTCATAAATACGTTAGCATTCCGAGTTGCTCTTTGCGTCGATGACAAACAGAAGTGGTGTTAATTTGCTCACTGCTCACTCACTCTTCCCACAAACCCTTTGCTGAATGGCCCAGCTCAAAATGTGTATTTGTTTAATATGTTTTTGATTGATTCAGTGATGATGATCCATACAGTCAGTATTGAGCACACACACACACACACACACACACATATTCAGGAGCACAAAAGGCCTCTTTGTGCTGCTGGCAGGCAGGGTTTGTGAATTCGGGGAGCAGGGTTGAGATTACTCGATTATTTCATACAGGGGCCCAGGCGAGTCACAGGACCCGGTCCTCGCCGCACGGAGCGGGATGGCTGTGGTGACGGCGAACCACAACAGAGGCCGAGCCCGAACCCAAAAGCGATGGACAGCAGCCAGAGACAGATACACACCACCCCTGTCACACACTTGCGGTTTTTTAAAAGAAAGCAATTTAGTTAATGATTTCATTCTGAAAGCCTGTCATGATGCATGCGTCTGCTCCTGCCAGGAAAAGGAGAGCGGGGCGGAAAGAAGGAAAGAAAGAGAGACGAAGGTGTTAGTCAACATGACTACACTTAAGTTCTAACTGCTTGCGGCTGCTGTGCGGATCGTGTTACCGAATGGAGCAGCACGTTGTAATGCTACTTAGAACTGGTTGAGGAAGCCCGTCACTGACCGTAGAGGATTTTTTTTTTTAGCAAGACTCCAGTCAGATATTTTTCCAGCTTGTTGAGAACATTTTTAAGACACTACTGTGCTGTTTTATCTGAAACGGGAGTGTGTGAGTTGGTCAGACACACGGTTTAATAGCAGACGGGTGAGACATTTTCTGTATCAGTCAGTGGCTAATCCAGTAATGTGCCTGCTTTCTGGCCTGGGTACAAATCTACTGCACATTTTTGTGTTCAACCATGCTTGTCAGCTCCTGGTTTTATTAGGCCGTGGTTCAGCGTGTTTCGTATTCACTTTACCGCTTTTTCCCTGTGCCGCTCCATCTTAGCATTGCTAAAACATCAACCCTTCATGTACTCTCTGACTCAGATTTTCGTGGCAATTACACAGATCAATGGATGGACTCTCCCTCTCACCCTCCCTGTTCTCTCTCTCTCTTTCTTTTTTTCGTATCAGCTGTCAGTCATGTGGGGAGCTTCTAACCACCTCCTGACAGACATGAGTGCCAGCCGTTCGTTTAGCAGGGGTTTTTATTCAGCCGCCTTCGTCCGACCTGTCACCACGGCCACACACTGTTGCCCATGCTTTCCATTGAACAGGGGCGAATGAATTAGTTTCAGAGGTTTAAATCGGCAATCAATGTCACTTGGCTCAACATAATAAGGCTTAATCGTAGATCTTCGAGATGTGTCCTGGCTGACCCTTGCGATTCGTCAGGCATCTTTACATGGCCTCATCTGGGTGGAGCGAACGTACTGCCCCTGTTTTGATTTTCCAAATGACGTGTCGCATGAATTGTGGCCTTTTTGGCATCCACTGCCGGTACTCCCTGGGCTCGTCTTCCTGTCCTTCTTTACATGTGTAATGTCAGTGAAAAATAATACATTTCATAATTTTTTTAAATAAAAAAAGAGGAGAGGACACTAGAGAGAGGAGAGAGAACACTGTAAGGAGGACAGAGAAAGCATAAAAAGGGCAGTTTAGGTTGCAAAATAAAATAAAAACTTTAAGAATTAGGGATGGGACTAGCGAACTGAACCATTGTCCACCCCAAAAAGCATCCAGAATAGTGCAGCGTTGAAGGTATTTCCTTGATTTTCTTCGTCCACAGATGAGAATGAAAGGGAACAAAACAGCTTTTCTTTTCATTAGATGTTGCAAATTTTCCAATTTGGTTGACTAGCGACTGGCGCAAAAAAAAAAAAAAAAAAACCTTCCTATTTTTGGAAAAGAAAGGAATTAGGGGGACAGTGGCTGGAGAAAGCAGGGCACTGTGCGCCGGCATTCCAGATGTCCAAACGACAGTTGTACCAGCCCAAGTTTTTCTGGACACCGGGTGCCAATGATGACCTCATGAGCTCCAGGCTCAAGACTGTAGGCATACAGTTCTCACTGACACTGTCTTGAATAGCCCTCAGCCTTTCATGCGTCCATTCATTCTCTCCAGTCCTCTGGCGGCAAAATTACTCCCTCATAATTAGCCATTGTCCCCGTTTTTGGCTAGTCTGAAAAAAAGTTTTTTTGGCTAGTCACTTTTGTGTGCCCCCCCCAACCCCCATTTTAACCTTTTTTTGCCTGTCTATCACCCTCCATCTTGTCTAATATGTTTATTGTGAAACTGAGCAATATACAGCCCCCTTCCTCTGTCTATCTTTAGCATTCTCACTTCATTCTGTCTCTCTGTCTTCTGTCCTCGTCACAGTGGACTGTGGGAGATTTTACATTCGATTTGTTGACTCCTTTGCTATAAAGTCGGCCGCTCTGAAGAAAAGTATCTTTATAAATGACAGAGAGGACCTGTCCCTGAATGGTGCTTTGTTTACTGTTTTTCCAAAAAGGGGCCCCCACTATATTTCATCTGTCAGAGTTGCTTTTCTTTCCCCCAACAATGCTTGATTGTTTCCACACACAAAAAACGAGAGGGACAGAGAGAGTAAGGGAGAGAGGAAAAGAGAGAGACAGAGAGAGAAAGAAACAGAAAGTTCGAAAAAAAGAATCCAGGTTCCACAGACAGGAGAATTCTGTATTATATTTTCCTGCCAAATTCCGATCTCTGTTTTCCTTCCCCTGCGCTCACAAAGGGCTCATAACTTACTGTCAACTGTGAGGGAAACCACAAAGCTCCACTGTTGCTCAGCAAATAGGCTGTGTTGCTTGATGGCTTCACTGGCTGTAAAGTTTGCTTAACTGCAGCACTGACACCAGGAACTTTGGGAACTGCCGCGCCGTAAGGCCCCGAGCGAGGGACGGAGAGAGACGGCGAGCTGCTTTTCTGGTGTCTCAGAATCGTCTCCGGCCGCACGGGGACTGAAAGAGACACGCGTGCGAGGGAGACGCTGTGTGTGTGTGTTTGTGAGCGGAGGAGCTTAACAGCTGCTCTGCCGGTGGCTCCG
>NW_015638975.1:2747644-2760708 GCF_001515625.1 Sinocyclocheilus rhinocerous | reverse complement strand
GGGTTTTTTTTTTTAGCAAGACTTTGACTTTTTTTTTCTTTTTTAAGGCTTATTTTTCCAGCGTGTTGAGAACATTTTTAAGACACTACTGTGCTGTTTTATCTGAAACGGGAGCGTGTGAGTTGGTCAGACACATGGTTTAATAGCAGACGGGTGAGACATTTTCTGTATCAGTCAGCGGCTAATCCAGTAATGTGCCTGCTTTCTGGCCTGGGTACAAATCTACTGCACATTTTTGTGTTCAACCATGCTTGTCAGCTCCTGGTTTTATTAGGCCGTGGTTCAGCGTGTTTCGTATTCACTTTACCGCTTTTTCCCTGTGCCGCTCCATCTTAGCATTGCTAAAACATCAACCCTTCATGTACTCTCTGACTCAGATTTTCGTGGCAATTACACAGATCAATGGATGGACTCTCCCTCTCACCCTCCCTGTTCTCTCTCTCTCTTTCTTTTTTTCGTATCAGCTGTCAGTCATGTGGGGAGCTTCTAACCACCTCCTGACAGACATGAGTGCCAGCCGTTCGTTTAGCAGGGGTTTTTATTCAGCCGCCTTCGTCCGACCTGTCACCACGGCCACACACTGTTGCCCATGCTTTCCATTGAACAGGGGCGAATGAATTAGTTTCAGAGGTTTAAATCGGCAATCAATGTCACTTGGCTCAACATAATAAGGCTTAATCGTAGATCTTCGAGATGTGTCCTGGCTGACCCTTGCGATTCGTCAGGCATCTTTACATGGCCTCATCTGGGTGGAGCGAACGTACTGCCCCTGTTTTGATTTTCCAAATGACGTGTCGCATGAATTGTGGCCTTTTTGGCATCCACTCCCGGTACTCCCTGGGCTCGTCTTCCTGTCCTTCTTTACATGTGTAATGTCAGTGAAAAATAATACATTTCATAATTTTTTTAAATAAAAAAAGAGGAGAGGACACTAGAGAGAGGAGAGAGAACACTGTAAGGAGGACAGAGAAAGCATAAAAAGGGCAGTTTAGGTTGCAAAATAAAATAAAAACTTTAAGAATTAGGGATGGGACTAGCGAACTGAACCATTGTCCACCCCAAAAAGCATCCAGAATAGTGCAGCGTTGAAGGTATTTCCTTGATTTTCTTCGTCCACAGATGAGAATGAAAGGGAACAAAACAGCTTTTCTTTTCATAAGACGCTGCAAATTTTCCAATTTGGTTGACTAGTGACTGGCGCGAAAAAAAAAGCTTCCTATTTTTGGAAAAGAAAGGAATTAGGGGGACAGTGGCTGGAGAAAGCAGGGCACTGTGCGCCGGCATTCCAGATGTCCAAACGACAGTTGTACCAGCCCAAGTTTTTCTGGACACCGGGTGCCAATGATGACCTCATGAGCTCCAGGCTCAAGACTGTAGGCATACAGTTCTCACTGACACTGTCTTGAATAGCCCTCAGCCTTTCATGCGTCCATTCATTCTCTCCAGTCCTCTGGCGGCAAAATTACTCCCTCATAATTAGCCATTGTCCCCGTTTTTGGCTAGTCTGAAAAAAAGTTTTTTTGGCTAGTCACTTTTGTGTGCCCCCCCCAACCCCCATTTTAACCTTTTTTTGCCTGTCTATCACCCTCCATCTTGTCTAATATGTTTATTGTGAAACTGAGCAATATACAGCCCCCTTCCTCTGTCTATCTTTAGCATTCTCACTTCATTCTGTCTCTCTGTCTTCTGTCCTCGTCACAGTGGACTGTGGGAGATTTTACATTCGATTTGTTGACTCCTTTGCTATAAAGTCGGCCGCTCTGAAGAAAAGTATCTTTATAAATGACAGAGAGGACCTGTCCCTGAATGGTGCTTTGTTTACTGTTTTTCCAAAAAGGGGCCCCCACTATATTTCATCTGTCAGAGTTGCTTTTCTTTCCCCCAACAATGCTTGATTGTTTCCACACACAAAAAACGAGAGGGACAGAGAGAGTAAGGGAGAGAGGAAAAGAGAGAGACAGAGAGAGAAAGAAACAGAAAGTTCGAAAAAAAGAATCCAGGTTCCACAGACAGGAGAATTCTGTATTATATTTTCCTGCCAAATTCCGATCTCTGTTTTCCTTCCCCTGCGCTCACAAAGGGCTCATAACTTACTGTCAACTGTGAGGGAAACCACAAAGCTCCACTGTTGCTCAGCAAATAGGCTGTGTTGCTTGATGGCTTCACTGGCTGTAAAGTTTGCTTAACTGCAGCACTGACACCAGGCACTTTGGGAACTGCCGCCCCGTAAGGCCCCGAGCGAGGGACGGAGAGAGACGGCGAGCTGCTTTTCTGGTGTCTCAGAATCGTCTCCGGCCGCACGGGGACTGAAAGAGACACGCGTGCGAGGGAGACGCTGTGTGTGTGTGTTTGTGAGCGGAGGAGCTTAACAGCTGCTCTGCCGGTGGCTCCGTTCGTGTGTGTGAGTGTACTTCGTTCAGCGTGGCGTTGGATGAGTTCTGACAAGACGTGCCGTGGCTGGGACAAACGGCCTGTCTGTGCTCGAGTGTTTTTGTGTGTGTTTGTGTGTATCAGAATTTGAGGAAGTGTTATGCCATCCAGCTCTGAAGTGGTGTGTGAAGAACAGAGAAGGACAGGAGCGGCCAAACAGGCTGAGGGGGACAGTATGTGAGTGTACACACCTGATACACACTCATTCACACACACGTCTCACACTCACAGTGAGCACAGTGGCAGGGTGTTTGAACTAAAAGTTTTTTTTTTTTTTCACAGTTCTCTTTATTTTCTTTGCAAAATTCTTACTCAGGCTATGCTTGATGTCTAGAATGCACTTTTAGAAAATACTGACTTGGTGTTCTCCTTGTAAATTGACTGTGTATTGTATTTTAAGAGTTGAATATGGAGTGGAGCAACAGTGGAAAGACAGTGAAGGAGTGAGTGATGTGTGGAAGGGTTGTGAGGTTAACATTTATGGACTACAATTTAAACAGTGTTTTGATGGCTTTTAAAAGTGAAGGTTTTTTCACATGTTTAGAGGTGTCTTAGTATCACTATCTATAAGTGTGCTACAATCATTAAATTTGATTTTATTATTTATTTCTTCTTCTTTGAATAATAATAATATTGTTTGTTTGTTTATTAATTAATTAATTTTAATATTTTTATTTGTATTAACTTTTATTACTGGTTATTTTCAATACTGTTATTACAAATAATAATTCTATTAATTTATTTGTTTACTTGTTTGAGTGTCTTAGTAGTACTATCTGTGTGCTACACTCCTGTCTATTAAATTAGATTTTAATTCTTATTTATTTCTTTAATAATGATGATAATAATAATAATAATAATTTTTATTATTTGTATTAACTATTATTATTTTTATTTACCTATTATTTATAATGTCTTTTTATTTCATTATTATTATTTTAATTATTATGTAATTTTAATGAACTGTTGTGTTTTTATTACTATTATTCAAAATGATAATTTTATTTATTTATTTATTTACTTATATAATAATCACTTTTTTTTAAGAGCTTGTTTTCTGTTAATTTTACTACTCATTCTGAGAGACAACGTTCTTTCCTTCTGTCTCAAGTGATTGTTCATGGATGGGTAGACTGCTCAGGTACAATGGAAGGTGATAATTTGAAGGTGCTAAACAGCTACAGCAGGGATGATAATTTTCCAGCCCAGGTTTCACAGGTGACAGAAGGTTGATTATAGGAGGTGAAGACCTTGAGAGTCTGTGCCGTCACCTGTGTGAATTGTTGTCAGTGAGACGCTCACACAAAGACACATATGCAAACTCATGCCACTGTATGTCTCACACTCTTGTTCTCACTCTCTGTGGGACACCAGTTCATGTGTGTGCAATCTCTACAGTCATGTTTAATATTAATGAGTGAGATTATTATATTCATTTTATGTTTAACATTGTGCTGTTGTTTGGAAATAAGTATCAGTGGCTTCTATGTTGCGTAATTGAACGCTCACTAGCCTTTACGGCTGCAGCAGCTGCTGTTGTTAAAAAAAAATGCTGAACGTAAATCATCAGTATTCAGAAATTGTCAGGTTGTATTTACCATTTTGAATGGTTTTTTTTTCTTGTTTTGTTAGTGTTGTTTGTTTGTGTAGTGTTGCATATTATTATAAACCTTGCCACAGGAATATTACACAATACACAGTTGCTTGTTACTTTTGTATTTTTCACGGATTTCCTTCCAGACTCAAATGCTTCCTATTACACTTTGAATAGCTGCATTGGAGTGTCCGGTTTCAGATTTATGATTAACCTTTTAAACTCTCATTTGAAAAGTTTTTATTAGCAAAGTTTTACATTGCTATAACTTTCTCCGTCCTACCTTTATGTTTCTTATTAGCCTGTATTTTGAAAGCATGTGCGTATGCTCAAGCACGAACACACACATGTGTACTCGGTCGTGCGTGTGTGTGCGTGCGTGTGTGTCTGTGTGTGTGCCGTTACCCGTGGAAACTTGAAGTCCTGTCATAAAGCAGCTTTTGCCATTTTTCTGCTCACCCATCGTTAGCTCCTTCAACAATGGCCCTCTTGTTTTACCCTCTTTTATTTGATTATTTCTCTTCATATAGGTCTGGGTGGTGGTGCCGGAGCAAAAAGTGGCCTTCTAATATTTCCTTTCAGGAGTGGCTGGTGATTTAGGGGGTCTGCAAAGGCCTGTGGTTTTGAGGGGGTGTGGGGTGACCGAAGGGAAGGGAGCAGCAGTGACACCGTAGCTCAGGAGTTACTTATCGCCATTGTCTATAAAAGGGCAACAGAAAGACACGGCAGAGACAGAGGAGCGGGGGGCTTCTACCGACTGAGCGGGGCGAAAGCGGATATACCAAGACACATGGCCCCCAGTCATGAGACCCCCTGAGGAACACCAGCGCGGGGTGTCTTCTAATGCCACTAACCAATTAAACAGAGGTCAGTGCGTGATGAAACGTTAGCAGCGGCAACAATTCATGAGTCGAAGCATTCCAGGCTACATGAGAACTCATGCCGAGAACTTAACTCCTAATCCTCATAAACGTATCGCAATATTGTCAGCTATATATGGGGCCTTTCTCTCTCTCTCGGACTGCCAAAAGACAGGCTGCGCTGCCCTACACTTATTGATTGGTTTGGTTTGTTAGCCGTCCATTGTTATTGTGTAATCAGGCCTGAGCGGGAGAGGGCTGACAGGAATTCATATGAGGCCGCTCTGGCTTCGCTGATATATTCTCTGCTTAATATGCACAAAGGCCAACGGATCGGACTTATTTACTGGAGAAACAGATTGAATTATTAATAAGAATAAAAGGAAGCGCTGCGGTGGCTCGCTGGACTGTTCCGTGAGTGTAAAGCAGTGTTTAATTTGATGAAATACGATGACGTCAAGGCTATTTCCCCTCCTCCGTCAAACGCCACATACTGTAGAACCGAAGCAGATTTTTGTTTTATGGCTCATAGGGAGGAATTAAATGATTTTGAAGTGTGCTTAAAGGAAAAATCCATCCAGGAATCAGGCCTTTATTCCAGCTAAACGGCTGCCGCATTGTTCCGTTCTCAGCCGTGGGTGCAGATTAGCCGGGTGGATGTGAGTGGGGCGGGGGAGTATTATGGTTGGGAGGGATTGAGGGGCAAAACTCATGAACCTGGCACTCAGGGGCTGAGCCGCCCTCCCAGCTCTCCTAATGAATTATTAACTCCAACTGACAAATATTGTTACGGGGCCCTGGCTCAGATCTGTTGCGTTTTCGAGTAAAATTGCTGTAGACACATGTTACAGGAGGATGGAGTCTGCCCCTCTCTCTCTCTCTCTCTCTCGCGCTATCATGCCTCAGCAGTTTGACTGATGGCTGGAGACTGGAGGGAAAGGCCTGAGAGACTGAATATTTTAGAGGTAAAATAATACCACTTGATTTACTGTGTAATACAAAAGAAGTGCTTTGTTTCGCTCGCAGTCCATTGAAGATGAAGGTGGGGGTTGTTGTGCTGGAAGGTCCAGCTCTTTGGATCCATGAATAAAAAAATAGAAGCGGAATCGCTCGGCCTCTCATAAGCATGCTTTCTTCTCGTCTAGCCGTCGCATGCCCCTTCCGCATGCTCCGAACTTTGCTCTTAAATTTGATTTTCAATTAACGCTCTACAATTTTAGAGATCACTTTCTGTTTGATATAATTACAGGAAACAATTTATTGGCTGATTAAAATTGAGGCCTCGGTCTCGCTAAAGAAAATAGGGGCGCGGAGAGGTCTGGGTCTCCGGTGCCTTCCTCTGCGCTAACTATCAGACTTGTTTGCACAGCTGCGGTATCCCGCTTGATTAACTTCCATTGACTTCCATTGTCCACTTTTGTTAGCTGCCGCAGAGCTCATTTAAGACTTTGCGGATGTGTTTGTGTTATTTTTGTATTTATTTTTTTTTGGTAAGCATAGCAAAATTATTAATACGGAAGCTAGCACAAGACAATAGCAGCTTGAGTTGTTGTATTTTCTTAAAGCTCACTTACCGAACTGTATTAAACAATTCATATCGAGGGTGTGAGTCATAAGTGCTCAGCCATGTGAGCAAATTGATGGCTGTCTTCAAATGAAGTAGTCATACTTTAAAGGGCCTGAGAGCAATTGGGCCTGACAGCCCGTTGCAACCCACACATCCCTCATGCGCTGAAGTGCACGGCCGCCGCATGCACATGAACAGATTAACTCACAGTTTGGTGTTAAAATAATCTCTCCCGGTGTCAAATTAGTTTTCGTCCCACGATGAGCCACATGCTGGAAAACTTGGCAGGGCTGGGAGATGGAGTTCTGGAGGCACCTTGGGCTGCCTTCATTACCCAGCCTGCCTCTCTCATCTCCCCTCAGTCTCAGTGGGCAGTGGAAGAACATTAGCTCACCTGCAGCCCATGACCTAGAACGCCCATGCCCTTTGTCCAGGCTAATGTGGCTAGCGGCAGCATTTTGGCTATCTCTGCCGAGCCTCTAATAGATCCTGGATGTTTCAGGCTCAAAACAATGAGTCTGCAACCCTGTGGTCAGCAGTCGGTCGTGTGTATGTCATTGTTCATGATGTTATGAGTGCTGGCTGTCTATTGTAAATTAGTCTCAGAGCAGGCAATTTAAAGGCCGGTAGGAAAGTTGTGTCTTGGCTGATTCTCAACTCACCATATCAGTTGCAGCCTTTTGATTAAGTATTTAAATCAAGCGCTTAATTCGATTAGCAGGTTAAGTTTTCCTTAGCAGTAGTTGTAGAGTATTTTCATATTTTTTTATAAAATCTTTATTAATAAATTTTTTACTTTATTTTATTAACACTATAGTCCAATTTTAATTTCCTGGAGACACACTTTTGCACTGAAAAGTCGAGTTTGTGGGTGTGGATAAAAGAAACTTGGTTGAGTTTTACGCTATATGACATGATGACTTTTGTTTGAAACAAATGAATTTACCAACCCTATTTTGTGAATTGGAAATTCGCTATAAATCTTTGCAAAGTTACCTCACATCTGTCACAGCAGCCTACTCGCATTAATCCTTATGTACAATTGCAAAAGCAGAAAAGCACAATTACAACAAAACGAAGGAAAATGGCACATTTATAGACTCAATATGAACGCAATGATCAAAATCCCGTTAAGTGTCAGCGTCTCAGCGTCACCGCTCTTTTTGTGGTTGGTGGCAGGGTTAGCGCTTTAATGAGAGCGTGTTATATGGTATGGTAACCCTCTTAGCGTGGTAATCAGGCGCGGGGCGGGGGGATCGGGCCTGCCTCAGGCAGCTCTCCAGCCGTAGCTCAGCACGTCCATTTACATTAAACAAAGGATTAAGAGGGACCCCAGTGCATGCCGTTTCTCTCGCACCGAGCTCAGAGCCATTGATAGGATCTCCCCAGCTCTGATTCTGGTCCAATCGTGGGGTTAGATGTGGCGCAGAGGCTCAGAACAGCAGCCAAGTTCATATATATGTGCTGTGAGAGCGCTCATACAGAATGAAAGCTTAGATCCAGCATTTCCTGTCTGACATTTGCAAGACTATTTATTCGGAATAAAGTTGTTCCATTGGAAGTTTGAATGTTTTGTGACTAACCTGTCTTCTCTGCCCTTCTCTCAGCAGAATCATGTCTTCCAAGCAAGCCACCTCTCCGTTCGCCTCGACCCCTGACGGAGGCGAGGATGGAGTGAATCAGGAGCACATGTCCTGGGAGAAAGAGGAGAACTCGGAGTCACTAGTCGCCCCTCAGCTGCCCCTGCACAATCTGCTCCACAACAAACCTCCCCCAGAGGAGCTCCAGCCAATCAGCAGCAGCGTGCCGCCCGAATCCGACTGGGACAGCCTGATGTCAGCCCAGCAGCGCATGGTGAGCCCCACTGCCAGTGTTTCATAGCTCATTTACGTGTGCTAACCCAGGTTATGTGTGTTTTTAACTTTCTAATGAGCTGTAGATGAAAGAGTGCATTATTAAAGATAACTGGCAGGATTCAAAGAATGAGAACTGTCTGGACGAGATGATTCGTCTAGAACTCGACAGATACGACATTAACGACATGGAGTAAACCTCCAGATTTATCCCACATCTATTCTCTCAAAACAAACACATACACACACTCTGTACCCCTGTAGAGAGGAATCCTCAACCCAAGGACACAGCTAGAAGTTCAGAGCAGGCCTCTCCGGAACGCTTTTGAATGAAGACTTAAGACCTTGCGATTTGCCAAGGACTTGGCTTTGAAGTTTAAGTCCGCCACAAGTGCCTGGAGATCCCTCACACTGTAAAAGTGCAGGAGAACAATGTATTGAATTGCATTTCATGTCAGAGCGATTTTATGAATCTATAAATAAAGGGACAATGAGAAAGCGGGACTAGGAGTGGGAATTCGAGGGAGTTGAGGGAGCCGCCCCCCTCCTCCTTGGTGGTCTCTCTAGACCGTAAGGCAGAGAGCCCAGACGGGAGACTGACAGCCACTTATTGTTCGATGCTTGTAAAAGGGAACTCTCCATAAACCCTCCCTCTGCTGCTGCTGCTGGCCCAGAGCTAGGTGACTCCGACCGGCCCCTGAGGTCTGGACTCCCCTGGCCCGGCAGCATCCAGACGCCAGACCCCACTTTAATTAGCCTAAAAATGTTGCTGTCATGAGAGGCGTTTTGCCTTTTCTTTATCTAAATTGCAAGGAGTTTGCATTCCATTGGTGGGAACATCACAACATGTGACATCAAATGTATGTGAGGGACAGCAGGATGCACTATTGCACCCATAAGACAAACAAATCTGGATTTCTTTGAAATCTCAAATATTTCTTAGCAATCAGATTCAATGTAGATCAAATGGAGAATATTTTTTTTTCCATTTAAACAGGTTTTCAGACAGATAAAAAACACAATACAAATCCTCACATGTAAATGCAGAAGGCTTTAGCACTGCTCAGGTGGTGCTGATTCCTAATTAGATTACAGAGAGCTTTTGTGATTGGTGTAATTAGAAAGGCATTTCAAAGAATTGTTACTGCACCGCTGTGGTTGGATATGCGCGGGATGATCTCTCGGTTTCCTCTTGATATAATGAGGGAAAACATATGAAAAGTTAATTGTGCTCATTTGATGTTCAAGTGCAGCTGCTTGTGTTTGATTTGCAGTGAGCAATGCATTCACGCTCGCTTGTCTTCACAGGAGCAGGACATCCTGTTGTTGAGTGAGGCTTTTTGCTTCAGCTCTCACCTGATAAATACGTCACTATACTTTAGATAAAAACGACTGTAAATGTAATGTGAAGTATGTGCAAACTCTTAGTATATTGAGTCATGCATTAAGATCTGGTATGTCAATATAAGTGTAGAGACATGAAATAAAATATATGTACAGAGTCTAAGTAAGAGAGAGAATTGTCTCTTGGTAATCCTAATGTTGCATGTCTGTAAGCAATACCATATTTGTGTGCCCAGCAGAAAATTTTATTGCTCAGTTATTTCTCATTCATAGATCAGGAGACTTAATGCATTTGCCAGTTATGATTAATTTAGATATCAGTTTGTTTTAGATGTTACTATGGGGGGCCATTTCTGCCTCAAATTTTTTTTTTCTATTTAAATGTTTTTTTTTTTATCAGGCCTGTTTTTTTTATTTCTGTGATGGCAAAACTGAATTTTCAGCAGCCATTAACAAGTCTTGTGTCACATGATCCTTCAGAAATAATACTGAATTTTTTTAAATAGAAATCTTGTCACTTTAATTCATCTTTGCTGAAAAAATTATTCATTAATTTCTTGCTTTCTTTCTTTCTTTCTTTTTTAATTTGGTCGTTGAAGAATTTGATCGCATGTGTTTAAGTACATATTAATGACTCTGACTTTGGCAGACTTAAAAATTAAAAATTACTTTTTTACTTTTTGCTTGCTCTCTTTTAGTTTTGTTGTCTTGTACAAAACAATTGAGATATTCCAGCAATCTCATCTGTAAATTTGGCTTCATGCTTGAGTTAGCAGAACCTTCAGTCTATGCCAGCTGATTTGTGGGATTTCATTCCGTGTGTCGCTGCCACATAATCACACTGCCCTAATGCCCGTCTGTGCCCTGCTCTCCAAAACATACACCTGCCAGTTTTTCTCTCATTGATGGAGCAATCCTATGCCAAACTCTTCTCTGTCAGGACTCCCACTCCACTCGCTAATGTGCTTTTGCACTTTATTTTTACAATCACTCAGTAGTGTGTAGACTTACTGAGCCCTGTGTAGGATCAGACAAACAGATCGCTTCTCTCTTTCGTTCTGTTTTCCCTCTCTGTGCAGTCGCTCGGGGAACACTGAACTATCAGCTGCAGACAGAAGCCCAGTTAACCACTAAACCACACACAGGTGGGACCGCAAAACAACAGCAGCTTGAGACAGGGGCCAGATTTACGATGGCCTGGAGGGTTCCGCGAAGAACAGCCACCCGCTTGAGAACCAACAAATTACACTGCGCTCGAGCTCGGCTCAAACACGCACTCGTAACCTTTGCAAAGGAATTACAGCGATGACAATTGTAAAGAGAAAAGAGTTGTTAAACACCATTTATCTGCTCTGTAATCATTTAACTTGTATCCTAAACTCACTTTCTCTAATATAAATGGTACGTCTTTAGCACTTTCCAAATTTTTAAACAGTTTTTAAATTTTAAATGTGATTAAATTGCTCTCTTTTTCATACTCTGACAGTTGAATGTCTCGTTTGACATGAAGTAAAAAGTAAAAAAAAAAACCTCAATCTTCTCAAACTCTTTTGTGTTCTCCTGCAGGAATCGGACAGCAATAAAGTATGTTCCTTATACTCCTTCCGGAATAACTCTACCTCTCCACACAAGCCAGAGGAGGGGGCCAGGGAGCGCGGCGACCTGCTGAGCAGTTCAGCCTTTGGAACGCCAGAGCGCCGCAAAGGAAGCCTGGCCGATGTGGTGGACACACTGAAACAGAAGAAACTAGAGGAGATGACAAAGACAGAGCAAGACGGTATGGAAGGTTTCAGCATGTTTGTGTGTGTCCAGATTTAGGAATTTACGTGTATGTGAGCAAATGTTCTTTTTCTCTTAGCGAGAAGCGTTTTTTGGCGTGCATCGATCTCCTCAGTCACTCTGTTTTCCTCGTTCGCCTTCCTCTCCTTCTGTATAACTCTGTATTCTTTCTCCTTCGACATAATCCATCTCTTTTCTCCCACCGTACACACGCACACATGCAGTCTTTTAACCTGGGAGGACTGACGTGGCTATGTTTTCCAGTTTGTTCTGAACCGAGTCCAGTGTGACAAAGAGTGGGTGGCACTACCCCTCAGCTTAAGTGTGGTCTAGTATGTATAGTGTAAGAATATTGTTATATAAAGGATTTATGCATTTGGGCACATTTAAGTTGTAGTTTCTCAGCAAGTAAAAGTAAAAATCCAGTCATGTGGCTGAAAGGAGTATCTAGTTAATTGATAAAATTTCTAGGGCTGTCGCGATTCGTCGATTTTATTCGACTATTCGATTTTTTTTATCCTCGACTTCATTTTGCTTGCGTCGACTAACCGCCAAAATACCGGAAGTGGCGCATTTCACGGACGAGAATGTATAAAACACATTATTAGTCTGTTTCCCAAGGCTGCATGATATATTAAACCCATTTAAAAATCATAATGAAGCATAATTGTGAATTCACAAACGCTACGATTTAATTAAATAATTATATGCGAAACAGAGATGTAGAGAGATGGAGAAGAAACATGGGAGAAGGTGAATGGTGCAGGAGAGGAAAGGGACCTAATTCAATTGGCAAAATATTTTTTATAATGCATTAGGGCTGTCGCGATTCGTCGATTTTATTCGACTATTCGATTTTTTTAAATCCTCGACTTAATTTTGCTCGCGTCGACTAACTGGCAAAATACCGGAAGTGGCGCATTTCACGGACGAGAATCCATAAAACACATTATTAGACTGTTTCCCAAGGCTGCATGATATATTAATTAAGCATAATTGTGAATTCACAAACGCTTTAATTAAATAATTATATGCGATGCAGTTCTAATACAGTATATGCGCTTTAATTATTTACATGTGTGTAGGTTAAGTACATGCGTCACTCAGCGGCTGCGTTCACAGTAGTTCCACAGGAACTGTTATCATTTACATGTGTGGAGCGTCTCAAACTCCATCTCTGCATGTTGTTGTGAGTTTGGGTTTATTATAACATTCACCTTGGAACGCAACGTGCGCCATTTCATCAGATTTGTAAGGTAAATCATTTATAAATCTACGCAAACACAGGAGAATACGTCGCGGTTTCAATATAAAAGTTCAAACCCTCCCTCTGAGTTTACATGTTTTGATGTCCACATATTCTTTTAATTACAGTGGCTATAGCATTTCTGTCCTAAAGAAATGACCAAATATTAAAGATTAAGTGGACATTTAAATTAAATGGTGCATGGTCAATATTAAACAAGGATTAGATAGCACAGTAATGTGTAAAAATAATCATCAGGCCGTTGGCGCCCCCTGCAGGCCAAGGTTATTTTCGTAAACGAAAACTAAAACTAAGACTAAAACGATTGATGAAAAAACAATTTCGTAAACTGAAATAAAATAAAAACGTCAAAATAATTGAAAAACTAAAA